>NC_079195.1:140997886-141160386 GCF_029499605.1 Hyla sarda | reverse complement strand
AAAACAAGTATTATTATAAACCTGCCAGACACTGTATCCTCTAAATATAATACTACTATACACTATACTCTTTGATTATAAACCTTCCATACACCATACCCACTGAATATAATACTACCACACACTGTACATTCTGAATATACCAACACATACTGTACACTCTGAATATAAATCTGCCACATACTGTACCCCTGAATATAATACTGCCACACACTGTACCCTCTGAATATAATACTACCACACACTGTACATTCTGAATATAATACCATCACATACTGTACCCTCTGAATATAAATCTACCACATACTGTACCCCTGAATATAATACCGCCACACACTGTACCCACTGAATATAATACTACCACACACAGTACATTCTGAATATACCAACACATACTGTACCCTCTGAATATAAATCTACCACATACTGTACCCCTGAATATAATACCGCCACACACTGTACCCCTGAATATAATACTACCACGCACTGTACCCTCTGAATATAATACTATCACAAACTGCGCCCTCTGAATTTAACGTTGCCCTACAGTGCACCCTCTGGATATAATACCACAACCGCAGTAACACCCCTCAACATCCGTTAGCTGATGCTATTACCACGGGAGGGGGGTTTTGGTGGTGTTGCTAATGGATGATGGGGGTGCTACTACCGGGGGGGTGTTTCTGGAGGATGATGAGGGTGCAACTGGCCATCCCCCCTGGCACCCTGGCAGTATCACCCCCATCATCCAACCGCAGGATCATCCTCCTGGCAGGAGCACCGCCATCATCCACCATCAGGATCTGATGATGGAGGTGCTACTACTCTGGGGGGGGTGTTGCTGATGGATGATAAGGGTGCTACTGCCAGGGGGGGAGCATTAGTTGGCAGCAGTTCCCCCACTTTAGGTAGGCAGCAGTTTCCCCACATTAGGTAGCATATTTTCCTCACATTAGGCAGCATAGATTCCCCACATTTGGTACATGTTCCCCCACATTAGGTAGCAATTTCCCCACATTAGGTAGCACAGATTCCCCACATTAGGTAGCAGTTTCCCCACATTAGGTAGCATAGATTCCCCACATTCGGTAGCACAGATTCCCCACATTAGGTAGCATAGACTCCCCACATTTGGTAGCACAGATTCCCCACATTAGGTAGCAGTTTCCCCACATTAGGTAGCATAGACTCCCCACATTAGGTAGCATAGAATCCCCACATTAGGTAGCATAGACTCCGCACATTTGGAAGTAGCTACCCCACATTAGGCCGCAGGTTCCCCACAATTGGTCAAAGTCTCCCCACATTAGATCGCTGTTTAACCCCCCCCCCCCACACACACACACACACAAAAAAAACACATACAACACAGAGAGACACAAACACACACACAGTCAGAGAGACACACACTCACAGACAGACACACACACAGAGTCTCACACACACAGAGTCACACACACACACACACAGAGTCACACACAGAAAATAAGGCATACTTGGCACACCAGAAGGCCTCCTACATAATTCCAATATAAGAAATGATTGTGGGCAGGGGTATAGCGCTCCTGGGTCCCCCTGCAACACACACACAGAGTCACACACAGTCATATACATACACACACACACAGAGTCACACAGTCACATACATACACACACACAGAGTCACACACAGTCACATACATACACACACACAGAGTCGCACACACACAGAGTCACACACAGTCATATACATACACACACACAGAGTCACACACAGGCACATACATACACACACACAGAGTCACACACAGTCACATACATACACACACACAGAGTCACACACAGTCACATACATACACACACACACAGTCACACACACACAGAGTCACACACAGTCATATACATACACACACACACAGAGTCACACACAGTCACATACATACACACACACAGAGTCACACACAGTCACATACATACACACACACACACAGTCACACACAGTCACATACATACACACACAGAGTCACACACAGTCACATACATACACACACAGAGTCACACACAGTCACATACATACACACACACAGTCACACACACAGAGTCACACACAGTCATATACATACATACACACACAGAGTCACACACAGTCACATACATACACACACAGAGTCACACACAGTCACATACATACACACACAGAGTCACACACAGTCACATACATACACACACACACAGTCACACACACAGAGTCACACACAGTCATATACATACATACACACACAGAGTCACACACAGTCACATACATACACACACAGAGTCACACACAGTCACATACATACACACACAGAGTCACACACAGTCACATACATACACACACACACACACACAGTCACACACACACAGAGTCACACACAGTCATATACATACACACACACACACACACAGAGTCACACACAGTCACATACATACACACACACAGAGTCACACACAGTCACATACATACACACACACAGAGTCACACACAGTCACATACATACACACAGAGTCACACACAGTCACATACATACACACATACACACACACAGTCACACACACACAGAGTCACACACAGTCATATACATACACACAGAGTCACACACAGTCACATACATACACACACAGAGTCACATACATACACACACAGAGTCACACAGTCACATACATACACACACACAGAGTCACACACAGTCACACACATACACACACACAGAGTCACACACAGTCACATACATACATACACACACACACACACACAGTCACACACAGTCACATACATACACACACACAGTCACACACACACAGTCACACACAGTCATATACATACACACGCACACAGAGTCACACACAGTCACATACATACACACACACAGTCACACACACACAGAGTCACACACAGTCATATACATACACACACACAGAGTCACACACAGTCACATACATACACACACACAGAGTCACACACAGTCACATACATACACACACACACACACAGAGTCACACACAGTCACATACATACACACACACAGAGTCACACACAGTCACATACATACACACACACAGAGTCACACACAGTCACATACATACACACACAGAGTCACACACAGTCACATACATACACACACACACACAGAGTCACACACAGTCAGTCACACACAGACAGAGATAGCGACAGACAGAGAGACAGACACACACACTCACCCATCCAGCGCAGCGCTCCTTCTCTCCTGGCGCCCTGCGAGTGACGTCATTGACGTCCCATGCGGTGGTGCTGACGAACGGGCGCATGGCGGCGATGAAGGGCGGGTGGGGGGGGGTTGGGTGCTGACGGGCGCACAGCGCAGGTGAAGGCGGGAGGGGGGGACAGTGCTGCCGGTCGGGTACAGACTGGGGGTGTGGGTGTAACTCGGGGGGGGGGGGGGGGGGTGCTGAGGAGCATCTTGGTGTCACCCCTTTAGGTTGGTGTCACTCGGTGCGGGCCGCACCCCCCGCACCCGGGTCGCAACGCCACTGTATATATACACATACATACACAAACACACACAGGTGATACATGACATATATACACATACATACACAGTCACACACAGTCATGTACATACACACACACACAGAGTCACACAGTCACATACATACACACACACAGAGTCACACACAGTCACATACATACACACACACAGAGTCACACACACACAGAGTCACACACAGTCATATACATACACACACACAGAGTCACACACAGGCACATACATACACACACACAGAGTCACACACAGTCACATACATACACACACACAGAGTCACACACAGTCACATACATACACACACACACAGTCACACACATACAGAGTCACACACAGTCATATACATACACACACACACACACAGAGTCACACACAGTCACATACATACACACACACAGAGTCACACACAGTCACATACATACACACACAGAGTCACACACAGTCACATACATACACACACACACAGTCACACACACAGAGTCACACACAGTCATATACATATACACACATACACATACATACACACACACAGTCACACACACACAGTCACACACAGTCATATACATACACACACACACAGAGTCACACACAGTCACATACATACACACTTACAGTCACACACACACAGAGTCACACACAGTCACATACATACACACACACAGAGTCACACACAGTCACATACATACACACACACAGAGTCACACACAGTCACATACATATACACACACAGAGTCACACACAGTCACATACATACACACACACAGAGTCACACACAGTCACATACATACACACACACACAGAGTCACACACAGTCAGTCACACACAGACAGAGATAGCGACAGACAGAGAGACAGACACACACACTCACCCATCCAGCGCAGCGCTCCTTCTCTCCTGGCGCCCTACGAGTAACGTCATTGATGTCCCATGCGGTGGTGCTGACGAACGGGCGCATGGCGGCGATGAAGGGCGGGGGGGGGTTGGGTGCTGACGGGCGCACAGCGCACGCAGGTGTATGCCGGGGGGGGGGTGCTGTCGGACGGGCGCACAGCGCAGGTGATGGCGGGAGGGGGGGGGTGTGCTGCCGGTCGGGTACAGACTGGGGGTGTGGGTGTAACTGGGGGGGGTGCTGAGGAGCATCTTGGTGTCACCCCTTTAGGTTGGTGTCACTCGGTGCGGGCCGCACCCCCCGCACCCGGGTCGCAACGCCACTGTATATATACACATACATACACAAACACACACAGGTGATACATGACATATATACACATACATACACACACACACACACACACACACAGGTGATACATGACATATATATACGCACAAACACACAAAAAGAAAAAAGAAAAAGAAGACACACTATTTGATGCACACCTAAATAAATAAATCACATAATTGTATTAAGTCTATAGACATGAAAAAAGACATAAGCAATTAAAAACATCTAAAAAGGCCCAATGGCCAGCACACAACAGAGGGGGACCCCTCAAGGGGGCCTTGAGGGGTCCCCCTCTGTTGTGTGCTGGCCATTGGGCCTTTTTAGATGTTTTTAATTGCTTATGTCTTTTTTCACCCAGGACACCTCCGATTGCACAGATATAATTGCACTATACCACTGGCCTAATACATATCACAGCACTGAAAATTCATGGTAACGCTGCATCCCTAACAATATATTACATACAACTTGATCCCAGGATCTAGTACACAGAGCGAGAGCGCAGAAACAGTGGTATAAGATAAGCAATGATCAGGCAGGTGTCCCCATAGACCCCACGCGTTCCGTCGCCCGTCGGCAACTTCCTCAGGGGTATATGATATATACACACACACACACAGGTGATACATGACATATATACACACACGTGATACATGATATATATACACACACACACACAGGTGATACATGACATATATACACATACACACACACAGGTGATACATGACATATTTACACATACATACACACACACAGGTTATTATACAAGACATATATACACATACATACACACACACACAGTCACACACACAGAGTCACACACAGTCATATACATATACACACATACACATACATACACACACACAGTCACACACACACAGTCACACACAGTCATATACATACACACACACACAGAGTCACACACAGTCACATACATACACACTTACAGTCACACACACACAGAGTCACACACAGTCACATACATACACACACACAGAGTCACACACAGTCACATACATACACACACACAGAGTCACACACAGTCACATACATATACACACACAGAGTCACACACAGTCACATACATACACACACACAGAGTCACACACAGTCACATACATACACACACACACAGAGTCACACACAGTCAGTCACACACAGACAGAGATAGCGACAGACAGAGAGACAGACACACACACTCACCCATCCAGCGCAGCGCTCCTTCTCTCCTGGCGCCCTACGAGTAACGTCATTGATGTCCCATGCGGTGGTGCTGACGAACGGGCGCATGGCGGCGATGAAGGGCGGGGGGGGGTTGGGTGCTGACGGGCGCACAGCGCACGCAGGTGTATGCCGGGGGGGGGGTGCTGTCGGACGGGCGCACAGCGCAGGTGATGGCGGGAGGGGGGGGGGTGTGCTGCCGGTCGGGTACAGACTGGGGGTGTGGGTGTAACTGGGGGGGGTGCTGAGGAGCATCTTGGTGTCACCCCTTTAGGTTGGTGTCACTCGGTGCGGGCCGCACCCCCCGCACCCGGGTCGCAACGCCACTGTATATATACACATACATACACAAACACACACAGGTGATACATGACATATATACACATACATACACACACACACACACACACACACAGGTGATACATGACATATATATACGCACAAACACACAAAAAGAAAAAAGAAAAAGAAGACACACTATTTGATGCACACCTAAATAAATAAATCACATAATTGTATTAAGTCTATAGACATGAAAAAAGACATAAGCAATTAAAAACATCTAAAAAGGCCCAATGGCCAGCACACAACAGAGGGGGACCCCTCAAGGGGGCCTTGAGGGGTCCCCCTCTGTTGTGTGCTGGCCATTGGGCCTTTTTAGATGTTTTTAATTGCTTATGTCTTTTTTCACCCAGGACACCTCCGATTGCACAGATATAATTGCACTATACCACTGGCCTAATACATATCACAGCACTGAAAATTCATGGTAACGCTGCATCCCTAACAATATATTACATACAACTTGATCCCAGGATCTAGTACACAGAGCGAGAGCGCAGAAACAGTGGTATAAGATAAGCAATGATCAGGCAGGTGTCCCCATAGACCCCACGCGTTCCGTCGCCCGTCGGCAACTTCCTCAGGGGTATATGATATATACACACACACACACAGGTGATACATGACATATATACACACACGTGATACATGATATATATACACACACACACACCACAGGTGATACATGACATATATACACATACACACACACAGGTGATACATGACATATTTACACATACATACACACACACAGGTTATTATACAAGACATATATACACATACATACACACACACACACACACACACACACACAGGTGATACATGACATATATACACACACAGGTGATACATGACATATATACACATACATACACACACACAGGTGATACATGACATATATACACATACATACACACACAGGTGATACATGACATATATACACACACACACACACACAGGTGATACATGACATATATACACATACATACAAACAAATACACAGTTAGGTTATACATGACATATCTACACATACCCACACAGTTAGGTGATACATGACATATATACACATACACAGTTAGGAGATAAATGACATATACACACACACACACACACACACACACACAGTTAGGAGATACATGACATATACACATACAGTTAGGTGATACAGTAGGGTTGCCACCCTGCCGGTATTTTACCGGCACAGCCGGTATTTTCATCTACATTCCGGGCTCTGCCGGTAAGTTTGGATGAAAAATGGATGAAATATTTTTGGATGAAAATATTTTTCATTCACTGGGGCGGACTGAGCAGCATCCCCAGAAGAGCACTTCTTTCATGACCGGCAACTAAATTTTGCCTGTGACCTGCAGGCTGCCGCACTACAGTTTCAGCCCCCGACACAAAGCCCACTGACTGTCGGGCCGTACAATGCCCAGGTCTGACACCACCAGCCTGTGATAGGGAGAGCTCCATGCGATGACAGGAAGAGATTGTACA
Organism: Hyla sarda; assembly: GCF_029499605.1. Classification (NCBI taxonomy): domain Eukaryota; kingdom Metazoa; phylum Chordata; class Amphibia; order Anura; family Hylidae; genus Hyla; species Hyla sarda. Next base: position 141,152,565 of record NC_079195.1, on the reverse strand, counting down.
GTGCTGGGGAGGGGGCGTGCACCTCCTGTCTCCTCTCTCCCCCTCCCCCGCCTTCTCTCTGCCGTGCAGTCTTACAACCCTCCATAGGCAGAGCAGGGAGGGGAGAGGAGGAGAGGCCGTGTATCCTGTCTCCCTCTGCTGCGCAGGGCGGGTGAGTGTCTGTGTTTACATGTGTCTGTGTATGTGTCTCTGTGTGTGTGTGTATATGTGTGTCTGTGTATATATGTGTGTGTGTGTATATGTGTGTGTGTGTATATGTGTGTCTGTGTATATATGTGTGTGTGTGTATATGTGTGTCTGTGTATATATGTGTGTGTGTGTGGGGGGGGGGGAAGCTGCCTAATCTGGGGGACAACTATGCTCGTAATCTGGGGGACAACTATGCTCGTAATCTGGGGGAAAACTATGCTCGTAATCTGGGGGACAACTATGCTCGTAATCTGGGGGACAACTATGCTCGTAATCTGGGGGACAACTATGCTCGTAATCTGGGGGACAACTATGCTGCCTAATCTGGGTTACATCTATGCTGCCTAATCTGGGGGACATCTATGCTGCCTAATCTGGGGACATCTATCCTGCCTAATCTGGGGGACAACTATGCTGCCTAATCTTGGGGACATCTATGCTGCCTAATCTGGGGACATCTATGCTGCCTAATCTGTGGGACAAGTATGCTCCTAATCTGGGGGACAACTATGCTCCTAATCTGGGGCACAACTATGCTCTTAATCTGGGGGACAACTATGCTCGTAATCTGGGGGACATCTATGCTGCCTAATCTGGGGGACAACTATGCTTGTAATCTGGGGGACAACTATGCTCGTAATCTGGGGGACAACTGTACTGATCTGGGGGACAACTATGCAGCCTAATCTGGGGGACAACTATGCTGCCTAATCTGGGGAACAACTATGCTGCCTACTCTGGGGGACATCTATGCTGCCTAATCTGGGGGACAACTATGCTCCTAATCTGGGGGACAACTATGCTGCCTACTCTGGGGGACAAGTTTTCTCCTAATCTGGGGGACAACTATGCTCCTGATCTGGGGGACAACTATGCTGCCTACTCTGGGGGACAGCTATGCTCCTAATCTGGGGGACAACTATGCTGCCTAATCTGGGGGACAACTATGCTGCCTAATCTGGGGGACAACTGTGCTCCTAGTCTGGAGGACAACTATGCTCCTAATCTGGGGGACAACTATGCTCCTAATCTGGGGGACAACTATGCTGCCTAATCTGGGGAAAAACTACCCGGCCCTCCACAATATTTTTTGTTTCTCATGTGGCCCCATGGGATAAATAATTGCCCACCCCATTCCTCCTCAACCCCGGACATTCCTAACCTGGAGCCGCCCGGGGAAAGGAGAAAGTGAAGACAAGAGCCTGGTGAGACCTCTCTGCAAAATTGTGTATTTAATGCAGTGTTTCCCAACCAGGGTGCCTTCAGCTGTTGCAAAACTATTACTCCCAGCATGCCCAGACAGCCTTTTGCTGTCCGGGCATGCTGGGAGTTGTAGTTTTGCAATAGCTGGAGGCACCCTGGTTGGGAAACACTGATTTAATGTTTTAATGTGTGAAACTATCTGCTGCGCTCTGTATCTAATCCTGTCATGTGTGATACTGTCTGCTGAGCCTGTATATCCAAATCTGTCACGTGGGATATGAGCCTGTGTATCTAATCCTGTCATGTGCGATACTGCCTGATGAGCCTGTGTATCTAATCCTGTCATGTGCGATACTGTCTGCTGAGCCTGTGTATCTAATCCTGTCATGTGTGATACTGTGAGCTGAGCCTGTGTATCTAATCCTGTCATGTGTGATACTGTCTGCTGAGCCTGTATATCCACATCTGTCATGTGGGATACTATCTGCTGAGCCTGTGCATCTAAATCTGTCATGTGTGATACTGTCTGATTAGCCTGTTTATCTGACGTTGCGCAGGGGGACGTCACTCGTCATCAGAGAGAGCCAGCGTTGCTGTCGCGCACCACCACTACCGCCGACGCTGGCATAAATAGGGTTTTGGTAGGTATTCTCTAAATGTAAATTTTTTGTGCGATATATATTCCCCCCCGCATATGGAAAGGCCTGCGCAGCTGGCCTGTAATTGTGGGAGGAGCGGGATGACCATAAAACCCACGGCTCTCCCCCCTTCATTGACGCCGTGGGTTCTTCGCTTGAGGGTGTCACGTGACGTCGGCAGGAAGTGGAGTCACGTTCCCACCGGTCAGCTGACTGCACGAGTCAGCTGACAGGAACCTCGCTTCAGCCGGCATGGTGGGGGTAAGTGGCCGTGGCTGACCGGGGGTAACGCTGGCGGTTCCCGGACTCCGGAGGTGAGCCGGAGTTCAGGGAAACCCTTGGTCAGCCCGGCCCCAGGTTTTCGTATTACATGTCGGCATTCGCCGGTCGCATTATACGGTTTTCGGCCACATATATTTACTTCGGCTTGCTGCGCATGTATATGGATACTTTGTATGCGAACAGCCTCCTACACAGGCATATCATTACCGCATTAGGTGTACGGCTTGCTGCGCATGTATGTGTTTTCTTATGGCTTGCTTTATTATGTGATGATTACTTTGTTATACGAACTGTCTCCTGCACGTGCATATCATTACCGCACTATGTCATCAGCCTCCTGCACGTGCATATCATTACCGCACTATGTCATCAGCCTCCTGCACGTGCATATCATTACCGCACTATATGAACAGTCTCCTGCACATGTATATCATTACCGCACTATATGATCAGTCTCCTGCACATGCATATCATTACGCATTATGTGTTTGGCCTCTTACACATGTATTTGATTGCTGCATTGTGTGATCAGTCTCCTGCACATGCATATCATTACCGCATTATGTGTTTGGCCTCTTACACATGTATTTGATTGCTGCATTGTGTGATCAGTCTCCTGCACATGCATATCATTACCGCATTATGTGTTTGGCCTCTTACACATGTATTTGATTGCTGCATTGTGTGATCAGTCTCCTGCACATGCATATCATTACCGCTCTGTGTGATAGGCTTCTTGCTGATACATATCATTACCGCACTGTGTGAACAGTCTCCTGCACATGCTTATCATTACCGCACCACGTGATAGGCTTCTTGCACATGTATATCATTACCGCACTATGTGGTCAGCCTCCTACTTATTTTATCATTGCCGCACTATGTGAACAGTCTCCTGCACATATATATCATTACTGCACTATGTGATCAGTCTCCTGCACATATATATCATTACTGCACTATATGAACAGTCTCCTGCACATATATATAATTGCCGCTCTATGTAACAGCCTCCTGCACATATATCATTATCACATTTTGTACTTCTGTGCTGCTGGGAGGATCTATATGTGTCTCCAGTATACTGAGACTCGCACACCTTTACACTCAATCGGACTCACTGCTCCGCCCCACCCTGTGGCCTTATGCTTCACCCCCACAGCTGCCAATCTGGTCAGTCTTAGGCACGCTACACCAACAGCTGCGCTCACCTCCAACCTTTGTCTCTTAACCAACTTCCTCACAGTTTTCTTTTCATTTATGTTATACTTCTGTGTTTCCGGGCGGTGTGCCTCCAGCTGTTGTGGAGCTACGATTCTCACTTATAGGAATCATGCCGTAGGGTTCATGCTGTACACATCCTGGTACCCATACACGTTGGTAGGATTCATGCCGGTTACATTTATACACACGCTTGTACATAATTGTAGCATTATGCTGCGTACACACTTATAAGATTCATGCCATACACGGTACACACTGGTAGGATATCCTGTACACACGCTTGTTGGATTCTTACTTACACGCGTTAGGATTATCCAGCACATTCGCCGGTAGCATTTATACGGTTCACTTGATCGCATAATTCATAAAGTTCATGCGGTACATACCATTGTAGCATCCATACTGTACACTTGCTCGTAGGTTTACGTAGTGTACACGCTTTTACTCGCTTCCAGGGTTCATACTACACACACTCTTGTAGGAGTCATGTTGTACACACTCATAAGTTTCATACTTTGTACACGCTCATACGAGTCACTCTGTACGCACGTTTATAGTATTACATGGTCCACGCTTGTAAGATTACTACTGAATATGCACTCATAAGGTTTGTGCTGCACTCCCGCTCGCAGGACCTGTATCACGCGTGTTTGTAGGGTTATATTACTCGGGTGCACGCGGGAATCAGGCTGCCTGTGCACCCGTGGCATGTGTTCTGTACCTGCACTTGCGCTATTTGTGAAGTTCGTACGCCCGCAGTTTAGTGCAGCGCACATGCTCATACAGCACATGGGGTGTGGCCCTGTACGCAGGTATGTGGTTATAATAGTTACTACTTCCCGGCATATTCTCTGCCATCAGGTCGTGGTTAGCTTCAGGCATTCACTGGTGGTCTATACGCGTATATGGTTGGCCCGAGTATAGGTTCATCAAGTTGGTGGTACAGCCATGCATAGCGGTTCACGACAGTTTCACACGTAGTCGTTCTGCACGCATCTTTGTATAGACAGAGTGATACATAGCAGTTGTCGCTGCTGACACATATTCAGAACGACAATTACACGACGCACAGGCGGGGCTTACCCAGTAAACCGTTGCAGACGGGGTATGTCTCATTATCGTTGGTACTGATATGCCTTCTGAACGACACTGACATTACGCATAGGTGGTATTTACCTGTTAAGCCTGTCATGTTACAGGAAGGGTACGTCGCATAGTTCTTATGACTGTCATGCCACACATAGGTGATGTATACCCATCATGCCTGCCACGCCTGCAGGGAGTACGTCGCACGGTTGTTACTGACACGCCTTCAGAACAGCAATAACGCCACACATAGGTGATAAGATTTGTTTTATTATCCAAGTAATCACCTCATGAACCTGACACGTCTTCAGGTTGTGTTTACTTGTGTCGTCGGTGCACCTCTTTTACGATATAGTCACGTTCTCAAAAAACGGAATTCACGATGTTTTGGGTTGTCATGGTACTCGTATAAACTTTCGCACTTACCACTGGGCACACGCTTATCTAGACTCAGTTACGCATATAATTCTCGTCCGACACGTCTTCGGTCACTTTCCCTCTGTTCTGGTTTAAAGTGTCGTACATTGTTCTCAAGTAATCTCCTCATGAACTTGACACGCTTTCAGGTTGTGATTACTTGCGTTGTCGATGCGCTCCTTTCTCTGTGTAGTTATGTCCTAAAAATGTACTTCATGGTGTTCTAGGTTGATTTGGTACTCGTATAACGTTTCGCACTTGTCACCGGGCGCATACTCGTCTAGACCCGGTTACGCATACGATTCTCATCCGACACGTCTTCGGATACTTTCCCTCTGTTCTGGTTTAAAGTGTCGTACATTGTTCTCAAAGTAATCACCTCATGAACTTGACACGCTTTCAGGTTGTGATTACTTGCGTTGTCGATGCGCTCCTTTCTCAACGTTTCGCACTTGTCACCGGGCGCATACTCGTCTAGGCCCGGTTACGCATACGATTCTCGTCCGACACGTCTTCAGATACTTTCCCTCTGTCCTGGTTTAAAGAGTTGATTATTATTGTCCAAGTAATCACCTCATGAACCTGACACGCTTTCAGGTTGTGATTACTTGCGTTGTCGATGCGCTCCTTTCTCTGTGTAGTTATGTCCTAAAAATGTACTTCATGCTGTTCTAGGTTGATATGATACTCGTATAACGTTTCGCACTTGTCACCGGGCGCATACTTGTCTAGGCCCGGTTACGCATACGATTCTCGTCCGACACGTCTTCAGATACTTTCCCTCTGCCCTGGTTTAAAGAGTTGATTATTATTGTCCAAGTAATCACCTCATGAACCTGACACGCTTTCAGGTTGTGATTGCTTGCGTTGTCAATGCGCTCCTTTCTCTGTGTAGTCATGTCCAAAAGTGTACTTCAGGGTGCTCTAGGTTGATATCATACTCGTTTAGCGTTTCGCACTTGTCACCGGGCGCATACTCGTCTAGGCCCGGTTACGCATACGATTCTCGTCCAACACGTCTTCGGATACTTTCCCTCTGTTCTGGTTTAAAGTGTCGTACATTGTTCTCCAAGTAATCACCTCATGAACCTGACACGTTTTCAGGTTGTGATTGCTTGCGTTGTCGATGCGCTCCTTTCTCCGTGTAGTCTCGTTCCTAAAGATGCTCTTCAGGGTGTTCCAGGTTGTTAAGGTACTTGTATAACGTTTCGCTCTTGTCACCGGGCACATACTTGTCTAGGTCCGTCACGTATACAATTCTCACCCGTCACGTCTTCGGATACTCTCTCTCTGTCCTGGTGTTAGACGGTCAGCCATGTTATAGATAAATGAGCTTGGCTAGACGGTTAGTTTGGCTGTCCCTACTACATACATTTACTTTCACATGTGCTCACGTTGAAGGAGTCCAGTATATTGCAGCAGATGCCTTGTCCGCAAATACGCAAAAATTTATGGTTCGGCGTGGAACTCGTTTTCCAAATCCAGATCCAAGCACGCCGAGGGCGACAAGATTTCAGTTCCCTTCCTATTTAGCATATATCGGGTTTTGCCATTCCACACTGCATTTATCCCACAGTACTTTTAAGAGTTATCTAGCCGGTATCCAACACCATTTATCCTTGACCAATACCCGTAGTTACTCCATTCTCCCTTCTCGCTTGGTGAAGTCCGCTCTGAAGGGCATCCTTGAGAAGGAAGTCCCTCGCAGCCCAGTCAGACAACCAATCACAGGCAACATGTTCAGGCAGTTGTCCGACTTGTTAGACTCCACACCATTGGGTATCCGTGATAGCCTCACATTAAAAGCGGCCATGTACCTTGCCTGTTATGGGTTTCTCAGACCGGGTGAGTGTACTACTCGGACCATTAACGCGCCCTTTCCTTAGGTCAGTCAGCTGTCACATGTCTCTGATCATTTCCAGCTGTCCCTCAGTCAGACCAAGACCTCGTCTCCGGGTCATACGGTGGTTGTTCGGTTTTCCCACCGTGCACAAATGGTGTCCTGTCACAATCCTCCGTGAATTGTTGAATGCCTGTGTTAACCTATCAGCTGACGACTCTTTACTCCATTTCAGATCCAACCCGCTAACTACTTCTCAATTCATCAAACATTTACGCATTTCGGTCAGGTCGCTGGGAGGAGTCCCGACTTCATTATCCGGTCACTCCTTCCGTTTTGGCGCAGCTACGGCCACTTCTAGGCACGGGGTCCCGACCCAAGTAATCATGAAATTAGGTTGTTGGAAATGCGGATGCTACATGCAGTATTTCCCTAACCCTCGCAAAGAAATGGCTAGCGCATTCCAGTCTCTTGTGTTGTAATCTGCAATAAACAAATGTTTGTTTAAATCCGGGTTTTGCCCTCTTTTCCAGGCATATTCTTTACGCCGCAGTTATGGCACACTCCAAACTGCTTAGTTGAGGTTGATAGATTATTGGTTACAGTTGGTTGTTAGGTTAGTATTAGGATTGTACGCATATCAGTCATGTAGCAACGACCACAAATGGAAAGGCCTGCGCAGCTGGCCTGTAATTGTGGGAGGAGCGGGATGACCATAAAACCCACGGCTCTCCCCCCTTCATTGACGCCGTGGGTTCTTCGCTCCCACCCACCCCCCCTTCTTTTCATTTCATCACACTTACCACAGGGTATGCCCTCTTTTCCAGGCATATTCTTTACGCCGCAGTTATGGCACACTCCAAACTGCTTAGTTGAGGTTGATAGATTATTGGTTACAGTTGGTTGTTAGGTTAGTATTAGGGTTGTACGCATATCAGTCATGTAGCAACGACCACAAATATATTGTATCCCTCCAATCCCCTATGCCATTTCTTAAACCCCCCTCCCATCCCCCGTGCCATTTCTTAAACCCCTGATCCCTCAGCCCCTGTGCAATCTGGCCCCTCCCCTTTTGTAGCTCCAGCCCCCTCCCCCCACATAGCCACACCCATGACCGGTATTTTTCTGAGGGAAAGGTGGCAACCCTAGATACATGACATATATACATACACACACACACACAGTTAGGTGATACATGACATACACACACACACACACACACACTTACATTTAGGCAGGATTAGACAGCTCCAGGGGGTTCCACATCTGCAGACTCCTTACTTCACCTCTGCTCCTAGCTCCACTGTGCAGCCTGCATCCCTCCCCTCCTCCTATTCCCCGACTGCCGACCTGGAGGAGGCCGGGGGATCTTACTGAGGGATGGGGGAGGGGTCCGGGAGAGAGGAGAGGGCCCAGGAGAGAGGGGAGGGCCAGGAGAGAGGAGAAGGGCCCAGGAGAGAGGAGAAGGGCCCAGGAGAGAGGACAGGGGCGCAGGTCTTCCTGCCTGTACGTCTGGGGAAGTGCTTAGCCTCAATACAGAGACCAGGCAGGGCAGAGGGAGGTTACAGGCCTCACGATCAGTGGAGCATAAGAGGAAAGTGACAGCTGGCAGCCACGGCCCCTGTATATAGTGCACCTGGGCCCTTGACGGCAGTACTGCCTGAACTGCAGTGATGGCGGCCCCTACGCTACCCTGACGTCACGTGGGGCACGCAGGTCACGCAACCAAGTCACCACCAGGGCCGTAGGTAAGCCTGTGGGCCGGCCTGGGACATCACAAGGCCAGCCCTCTTTCACTGTTCATATTGTTGTTGCGGGCTGCCGGGTCTATTTTAACGTAGGGACCTGGAGCTGCGCTCCATCCGCCCCTACGTTAATCCGGCCCTGTCTCCGTCCACCGCGCCAGGGAAACGCGCGCACCTAGTCAGCATTGGAGAGGCATTGCTAGGTGTGAATACCTCCTCTCCACGTATTACTGTATCCGTGCGGATTTCGGTACCCGCCAGGACATCCTTTGCTGCCACCGCTTTTCTGGATTCTGGCACTGCCGGTAACTTCATAGACGCCTCGCTGGTAAACAAGTTCAGCATCCCTGTGGTTCGTTTCCAGAAGTCCTTCTTCATCTCCACAGTCAACGGTGAGAGACTCAACGGCACTGTGCAGTTCCGTACGGAACCCCTCCAGATGGATATCGGAGTCCTGCATTCTGAGAAATTGGAGTTCTTTGTGTTACCCCACTGCACCTCTGAACCCCTTGTAGGACTGCCCTGGCTCCAGCACCACTGTCCTGTTCTGGATTAGACCTCCGGAGAGGTCCGAAGTTGGGGTTCTTCTTGTTTTGGCAGATGCCTCAAGCTGGTTCAAGCCAAGTCTGCATCCGTAGTCTCTCCTCCTCCTGGTCTGCCTGAACCATATGTTGATTTTGCGGACGTTTTTTGTAAGAGACAAGCGGAGGTGTTGCCTCCACACAGGCCTTATGACTGCCCCATAGACTTGCAGCCAGGTACCTCGCCACCTAGAGGAAGGATTTACCCTCTTTCTCCTCCAGAGACTCTCGCCATGTCAGAGTACATCCGAGAGAATTTGCAGAGAGGGTTTATCAGGAAATCCTCATCCCCTGCCGGAGCAGGTTTCTTTTTTGTCTCTAAGAAGGACGGTACTCTTCAGCCGTGTATTGACTTTTGGGGACTCAACAACATCACTATTAAGAACCGTTACCCTCTTCCCCTGATTGCAGAACTCTTTGACCATTTACAAGGCACCAAGTACTTTACCAAGCTAGATCTCAGGGGGGCCTACAATCTCATTCGGATTCAAGAGGGTGATGAGTGGAAGATGGCTTTTAATACCCAAGATGGTCATTTTGAGTATTTAGTCATGCCCTTTGGACTCTGCAACACTCCAGCCGTCTTCCAAGAGTTTGTTAATGACATCTTTAGAGACCTGCTCTATACCTGTGTGGTAGTCTACCTGGATGATATCCTCATTTTCTCTTCAAATTTGGTTCAACAACGTGCACATGTCCACCTTGTACTCTCCCGTCTTAGGAAGAACCGCCTCTATGCTAAATTCAAAAAGTACCAGTCTTCCCTTCCTGGGCTACATCATTTCCGCCAAGGGACTACAAATGGATCCTGCCAAGCTTTCTGCAGTCTTGGACTGGCCTCGTCCCTCTGGCCTTAAGGCCATACAGCGATTTCTCGGATTCTCTAACTACTACAGACAGTTCATCCCGCATTACTCTACCCTTGTGGCACCTATCGTGGCCTTGACCAAGAAGGGGGCTAATCCGAAGTCTTGGCCTCCTCAGGCCGAGGGGGCCTTCTGCGCTCTCAAATCTGCCTTTGCCTCCGCTCCAGTCCTGTCTCCATTCCTGATCCTACTAAACCTTTCTACCTAGAGGTAGACGCCTCCTCCGTGGGTGCTGGTACCGTGCTCATGCAAAAGTCTCTGAAAGGCAAGTCGGTTACCTGTGGGTTTTTCTCTAAGACTTTCTCTCCCGCAGAGAGAAATTATTCCATAGGAGATAGAGAACTACTCGCCGAGTCGCCATCAAGTTGGCTCTGGAGAAGTGGAGACACTTACTCGAAGGATTTGTACACCCCGTGAACATCTATACAGATCATAAAAACCTACTATACCTCCAGTCTGCTCAGAGACTAAACCCCCGCCAAGCTCGCTGTTCTCTATTTTTTGCCAGATTCAATTTCCTGATCCACTTTTGTCCAGCGAGTAAGAACATCAGAGCCGACGCTCTTTCCCTCTCTTCTGATGTCTCTGGAGATGAAGTCAAGCCACAGCACATTGTATAGCCGGAACGTTTGGTCACGTGGCTCCTGTTGACTTGCGTAATCTCCCTCCAGGGAAGACCTATGTTTCCCCCCGTCAACACCTGAAAGTTCTTAACTGGGGGCATTCTTCTTTACTCGCAGGACATACTGGTGTCCGGAAAACTGTACAACTAATCTCCAGAAGATATTGGTGGCCATCCTTTGAAAAGGACATCTCTGAATTTGTGCAGGCCTGTTCTGTATGCGCTAGAGACAAGACTCCTCGCCAGAGACCCGCCGGTCTTCTCCAGCCTCTCCCTGTACCGGAGTCCCCATGGTCCCACATCGCTATGGACTTTTTTACGGATTTGCCACCATCTCACGGCAAAACGGTAATTTGGGTCGTCGTGGACCGCTTTTCTAAGATGGCGCACTTTATCCCATTGCCAGCCTTACCATCTGCGCCACAGTTGGCTAAGCATTTCTTACAGCACATCTTCCGTTTGCATGGTCTACCCTCGCATATTGTCTCCGACAGAGGGGTACAATTTGTGTCCAAATTCTGGAGGGCCCTCTGTGGACAGATTAAAATCAAGTTGGATTTCTCCTCGTCATATCATCCTCAAACCAATGGCCAAGTGGAGCGAATAAATCAAATTGTGGGCGATTATCTTTGTCACTTCGTCTCCTCCCGCCATGATGACTGGGTCGACCTCCTCCTGTGGGCGGAATTCTACTATAACCACAAGGACTCTTCTGCCACCAACAAGTCTCCCTTCTTCGTGGTTTACGGCCGTCATCCTCTGCCACTTCTGCCACCTCTGCCATTGTCCTCCTCCTCCCGTGTACCTGCAGTGGATGATCTTGTGCGGGACTTTGCTTCCATCTGGCGCGAAACGCGCCTCTCCCTACAACAGGCTTCTTCCCGCATGAAGGTCCAAGCGGACAAGAAGCGTCGGTCTCCTCCTGTCCTGGTTCCCGGAGACAGAGTTTGGCTTTCCTCGAGGTACATCCGCTTCAGGGTCCCTAGTTATAAGCTAGGTCCTCACCACTTGGGACCCTACACAGTCAAGAAGAGGATCAACCCAGTATGCTACCAGCTCCACCTCCCTTCCTCTCTTAAAATCCCTAACTGTTTTCATGTCTTCCTTCTCAAGCCTGCAGTGTTCAATCGCTTCTCCCACAAGAATCTTCCTCCCACACCTGTATCCGGAGATATTGGCCTCTAAGTTGGTCAGGGGGAGTAGATTTTTTCTAGTCGACTGGGAGGGTTGCGGTCCTGAGGAGAGATCATGGGAGCCTGAGGAAAACATCTTGGACCGCAATCTCATCCTCAGGTTTCAGGGTACCAAGAGGCGGGGGAGACCAAAGGGGGGGTACTGTAACGCTGAGTGCCCCGGGCCCTGCTCCTGGACTGGAACGTTCACTGCATTTGCCCCCGCAGAGTGACTCGGGCCTCGGGGACACTCCGGTTCTGTCTCCAGCGGGGACGCGGTCAGCGCTGCGGGAAGTCCCCAAGCGCGTCCCGCGTCCCATCTTCACTTACCTGCGCCCGCTCCGGCTGTCTCCACTTCTCCCCTGACATGTGGTCCCCGGCACGTGCGTCCCTGCACTATAGGGCGCGTGCGCGTGCCGGCTGTGTAAAATTTAAAGGGCCAGTGCACCATTGATTGGTGCCTGGCCCAATCCAATTATTTAGCAGTTCCTATAAATGTACTCTGCCCCTTCCTGCCCTTGCCGGATCTTTGTTGCCCTAGTGCCCTAGAGAAAGCGTTTATTGTGTAATCCCCGCCAGTTGCCGTAACCGTTGCTAACGACTACCGCCTGAGAACCTTTGCTGCCTGCCCTGACCTTTTGCTACGTCGGACTACGCATCTGCCTGACCCTTCTGTATCACGCAAGACTTAGCTGCCAGAGAGGTTGAGTCGCTACCGGAGGATACGACCTGGGAGTTACCGCCGCAGCAAGTCAATCCCGCTTTGCGGCGGGCTCTGGTGAAAACGAGTAACGCTTTAGAACTGATCTTCCGGTACGGCCCACGCCATCACCTCTCTGGCACAGAGGATCCATCTCCTGTACCTGCTTCCTGCTACCAGTCCGGATCCTTACATGTCTTATGAATATAGGGGTATATACACAAAGCTGGCGTGTAAGGATCTGCAGTCCACCTACACTAGGAGTCCATTGGTAAACACGGCCTTACGAGCACAAAACTTACGAATCTCCTACTGGCTAGGAGTCTCTTGACCTAATGGTCAGGCACGAGCTTAATGGTTATGTTGCTGAACTTGGAACTGAAAACATTTCTTAGCATAGTCCTGCTAGAAACATATGTCTTGAACTTTTCTGTTGCTGAAAAATAAAAGTGGTTAGCAAGAAGAAACATAACAGTGATCACATGACAGTCCTTCAAAAAACATTTCTCCGAACTTTTCCTGTGCCTCTTCTAGACCCCCTAGCTCTTCCCACATCAGGGTCTGGCTGGGAATTAATATCTCTCCCACACCACATTGGTGAGAGTAGAGTGGGTCACCGTGGGATTCAAAGTGACCAGGGGTTTGCTTGTCGCCTTGGTTACTGGGATCAAGGTTGGTGCCCAAGGTTTTAGCCCCATCTCCATGTCAGGAGCGGGCCACATCACTTTCGTTGGTACCCTTGCAGTAAGCAAACTCTCATTGCTCCGAGAGGGCCTAGGTACAGTCGTTGGTGCCCGAAGTTTAGGCCTACTTTCCTGGTCATGAGCAGGCATTGGCACTTTGCCGCATTGTGAAGAAAAGGACTGATGTTGTAGAGGCTCCTCCTCCTTGAGTACGTTGGTGAAGGCATCAGGAACAGGCCATTTCGGCCTCAGGTTGAAGGGATCGGACTCCCAATCAGTTGAGGGAGAATATTTAAATGGAAGCTGTGTTGGGGCTGTTGGTCTGGTGACCGCAGCAGCCCATTCTCCTCACAGACCCCGGACGGGGGTGTATTCCACAATTTTACCCACCTCTAGGGAGTAGAACTTTTTCTGAAGATATGGCCTCTGTACTGCTCGCCGGTTTACGAGGATGGTTTGCCCTGTGTGGCAATCTAGGAGTGTCCCATACCCTCTGACCTTGTCGAACTTGGCCACAATTGCTCTTCGTCGTTCTAAAGGCTCCTCCCCTTCTCGTGGATGATCCCACTTGTGGATGAACAGTGCTTCCATCTCTTTAGTGTTCTCCTGATAACTAATTATCTCCTCAGGAGGCAAATGCACATGCTTAGGGGTGTACAGTTCTCTGTGTCAGGCCTTTAATTTGTCCATCAACTCAGCCAGCTCGGGTTCCTGACGGGCCCTTTCTCTTTGTGCAGTTGGGATTGATGGGAGTGGCTTCCCAGGTGTAGGCTGTAAAACAGCGTGCATATGTGGTATCCCGGTACCGTATTTCATACGTTACCTTTGTAGAGGTCCCCATAGTCAGAGTCCCTAGGAACGTCGGGGTCCCTCTCCTATAGTTATCCCCTTGTCACCCCTCAGTTAGTCTATAACTGTATAGAAGTTCTTATAAATATAAGTATAAATGTGTTTATATTTGATTGCCTACCTGTTCAGCATAGCAGGACCTGCGGGTCACATGATTAGGTTAGAAGTCTATGGTTTTGCTACAGAACTTTTGGAGGTTCCCATGACGTGTTCACCCACAATGCAATGTAACGGTGAGTGACAGTTGTTATGGACCAATCCAAAACGGCCAGCCCCTGCCCATATAAGGGAGCTGCGTCATCTTGATCGCTCTCTTGGGTTGCTGATTCTGGAAGAGGTAGGACCTCCGCAGCTTACAAGATGATTTATAAGGCCAAAGCCTTGCAGCCTCGGCCTCTAACATAGCGGATATACTAAGCAATTCCCTGCTACTCACCGCAACATCACTGGACCTAAATGCACCCTTAAATCCAGCGCATCTATGCTACAAAATCCCTAAGAAGCTAAATTGAGCTTATCTGATCCCAACCAACTGTCAATTGCTGCTCAGCTATATCTATAGAGACTCTGTTATCTGTACTGTTACTATTGCTGCATGTACAGAAATTCTTCAGTAAAAGTTCCTGCAAGTTTTCAGTTAACAGTGGTTGTGGACAATCCTTTATTTCTGCATCACCTATTGCTCTTGGGAAGGGTGGCAATAGGCCAATCGAGATTACAGAATTTAACCCTCACCCTGGAGTCACGAGTGACAAGGGATAACAGCGCCCTTTACTATTCTGAACAGAAACACCCTAACTATCCTACACCCCACAAGGCTTTATCCCCTAACGCTAAAAACACATATATTCAATAAATCCTGGCCCGTCCCCAAAAAACCACTGGGGCAAATCTGGTGAGTGCGGTCGTGCACTCGGCAAGCTGGACAGGGTTATTTCAGGCTCAGGGCTGGAGGAGGAAGAGAAGGCCGCCTCTGGCGGGGTACTCACTGATGACTCCTCCGACGGGATCTCGGCACATGAGCCCCAAGTCTTGTGGTGAGGGGACAATCTCACCGTCGATGCTACTCCAGGTGTCCCAGCGCAGTCTCCTGGAGGTGTATCCGGCCAGTCATCATAATCGTCGGGCAGTGGGCAGGCCCCCTCTTCATCCAAGAAAAGTTCATGGAACAGTTGAGCCATCTTGGTGCTCTCACCACGTGGAACGTTGCTCTGCTCCATGCCTGTACTCTCCGGCTCTCTGTGCAGACTGAAGAGGTCGCTGTACAGGGTGTACTTTATACTTGGCTTCCCCAAAATGGCTGTCGGCAGGAAGAACGTCATCGGTGCAGCCCCGACTTCCGGTCCTCCCAGAAACAACTCCTCTGTCTCCAAGTTTCCTTTCGGCTGCGATACAGCAACTTGGCAGCCACGCCCAGGGGCGGGACGTGGCGCAGCATGGGACTTTTTCGACCGCATCTCCGGCAGCAGCTTAACTCTTCCTGTGCTGACCGGACCAGAGGTTCGCAGCATGTATTCATTTTGCAGTTTACACATTCTTGCAGCAAATAAATCTTTGCCTCCCCCCCTTACTTTTCACGTGGCCCTTTTTGTAATGCACACCACACGCACCGCTCTTGTACACTGTAATGCGGTTTGCAGCACATGAATAAAGTCCTTTATATTAAAGGGGAGTACACTTTCACTAGTGGCAACAGCAGCAGGCACACGCCTGAATCCTGTTCGTGAGACGCCAAAAAGGCTTTGTGGTACGCCTTGGGGGTATGTAGGGTAGTTGGGGTGTTGCTTTTCTGGATAATAAAGGGCGCTGTTAACCCTTGTCACTGTAATGGTGCTGGGTCTATCGCCACCCTTCCCAAGAGAGATAGGTGAGTTCGTAATAAATATATTGTCCACAACCACTGTTTAACTGAAAACTTGCAAGAACATTTACTGAAGATTTTCTGTAGCAGGTAATATCAATAACAGTCCAGATAACAAAGTCAATTTGTAGTTGAGCAGCGATTGACAGTTGGTTGGGATCAGATAAGCTCAGTTTAGCTTTTAGAAGATTCTGTAACATAGATCCGCTGGATTTAGGGGTGCGTTTAGGTCCAGTGATCTTGCGGAGAGTAGCAGGGAATTGTAGATCTATAACCGCTTTGGTATAGGCCGAGGCCGCAAGGTTTTGGCCTAGTAAACCTACTTGAAAGTTGTGGAGCTCCTACCTCGTTAAGTGTCAGCAACCCAAGAGAGCGAGTAATGGCCACAGCTCCTTTATATGGGCAGGGGCTGGCCATTTTGGATTGGTCCAGAACAACTGTCACTCACGTTACACGGCATTGTGGGTGAACACGTGACATAAGAACCACCAAAGGGCCTTCAACATACCATAGAGTTCTGAGCAGCGTATCACATGACCTAAGGTCCTGCGACGCCAAACAAGTGAGTAATGCAATATACATATTTACAGTGATAACATTTATAAACATTAACTTACTAAGGGGTGACTAGGGGCTAACTAGGGAAGCGGTCTCCCACAGTCCTAGGGACTCTGACTGTGGGGACCCCCCACCAAGGCACAGTATGAAATACGGTGACGGGAGACCACATATGCAATTGCAGTGTAATGCCGATCAGATCTAGTATATGATGGAAACCTACACTTAAAAGAGTCACCCCACTTGGGTGTAGGCTACAAAATATTCTCATGGAGGATCCAGCTTTACTCTACTATTATTAATATGAGCCCTGGACAGATGGGTGGAGATCACAACCAAGATGGCTGCAGCCACTCCTTTACGAGTACAATATGATAAAACGTCATTGACTATAGTAAAATCACAGTGAAAATTGGCAAAACAATAAGATGTGGGCCCAGGGATTACTGAGGATCTGACCATGTTTATTCTCTAGACTAATTTGGGTTATATTGTTCTGCTTGTTTATGTCACTCATTGTAGATCACTATTTACTAATGTTACACTTTATTAGTTGCTTACAATTTGCACTTTATGTTCTTACACCACTAATAGAAGGAAGGAAAATATTGTCTTGTACTTAAAAGGGTACTCTGCCCCTAGATATCTTATACCCTATCTAAAGGATAGGGGATAAGATGTCTGATTGCGGGGTCCTGCCACTGGGGACCCTCACGATCTCGGCTGCGGCACCCTAGACAATCCGGTGCACGGAGCGAACTTCGCTCCGTGCTGGATGACTGGTGATCCAGGGCGGAGGATTGTAATGTCACGGTCATGGCCCGCTTGTGACGTCACAGCCACGCCCCCTCAATGCAAGTCTATAGGAGGGGTGTGACAGCAGTCACGCACCCTCCCATAGACTTGCATTGAGGTGGTGTAACCGTGACATCACGAGCCTCCGGCCCCCACACATAAAATATATTTTAAAAACATATGTGTGTGTGAAACATTGACCATAGATTTGTTGGGCAGAGGCTGGGAAACTGGAAAATACAGCTTGCACAATTAGAAAGTCGTTGGATCCATCGATTACAAACCCTACATCCCCATGGGTTAAATGACCACATCAGTTTGTCCCGTTTATCTAGATTCCACCTTTTCCAATCTGTGGGTTTATGATCACTTAGTCTAGTGTCTTCCAGCAGGCCCCTGTGGTCATGTCGTGGACCACAGGGACCTTATTTTTAGCAGTTTTTATTGGTTTTAACTGTTTACATTTTCACATCCCCCCATCTTAGTGCTCGGGATATGCTCATTCAATCTAGGTTTGTCCTTTGTTTTTATTATACTCTTCTTCGATTACATAGGATGGGGGTCTTGGGGTCGGATATCTGCTTTAGGTGTGGGAGAGAGAGGGGCACCTTCTTACATGCAGTTTGGACTCGCTCCTGTGTTGTGTAGTGGTGCTCGCAAATATTCGCAATGCTAAATTTATTCGCTCTATAGCACTATATATTCGCAATTACGAATATTCGCTTTTTTTCACAATACATATCACAGAGATCATACCTCTCTGCTTCCAGCTTGAGTGGTGTAAAGAAGGCTCTAATACTACTGTGGGAGACTGGCACGCGAATATTCGCATATTGATCCCTCCTTTCTTTTAGCTTGTGGGCCAATGAGAATGATGCAAATACAGTTGTTGGAGTTTAGCAACATACCCAGCAACCAATAGGAAAGTATCCCACCCCTTCGCTATGGGTGGGTTCACACCACATTTCTACCCATATGGGAGCGCACCCGTATGGTAATTCTATTTAATGAGCCAACCGGAGTGAAACGTTCGCTCCGGTCGGCTCATTTTTGCCCCGTATGCGCTTTTCCAACTGGACCTAAAACCGTGGTCGACTATGCAGTGGTCTCCAAACTGTAGCCCTCCAGATGTTGCAAAACTACAATTCCCAGCATGCCCAGGCAGTCATTGCATGCTGAAAGTTGTAGTTTTGCAACATCTGGAGAACTAAGTTTGGAGACCACTACTTAGCGGTCTCCAAACTGTTCTTCCCCAGTTGTTGCAAAACTACAACTCCTAGCATGCCTTTCGGCGGTCAGTGCATGCTGGGAGTTGCAGTTTTGCAACAGCAGAAGGCACACTGGTTGGGAAACACTGAACTAGAGTCTGTTTCCTAACTTAGTGATTCCAACCCGTGGTGGTTCCGAAAATCTGTCAGACACCTGTGGGGTGTAAATGCTCACTGCACCCCTTATCACATTATGTGGTGGGTGTAGATTCCAAAATGGGGTCACATGTGGGGGGGGGGGTCCACTGTTCGGGCACTATGGGGGCTTTGTAAACACGCGTGGCCTTCAATTCCAGACACATTCTCTCTCCAAAATCTCAATGGCGCTCCTTCTCTTCTGAACATTGTAGTTCGCCCGCAGAGCATTTTACATCCACATATGGGGTATTTATATACTCGGAAGAAATGGGGTTACAAATTACACCAGCATTTTAGTGAAAAAAAATTTGTTCTCAGTTTCCCATCCAACTTTAACAAAAATTCTTCAAACACCTGTGGGGTGTTAAGGAGCACTATACCCCATGTTACGTTCCGTGAGGGGTGTAGTTTCCAAAATGGGGTCACATGTGGGTATTTATTTTTTTGCATTTATGTCAGAACCTCTGTAAAATTAGCCACCCCTGTGCAAATCACCAATTTAGGCCTCAAATGTACACAGTGAGCTCTCACTCCTGAGCCTTGTTGTGCAGAGCATTATACGTCCACATATGGGGTATTTCCGGATTCAGGAGAAATTGCGTTACAAATTTTGGGGGTCTTTTTTCCTTTTACCACTTGTGAAAATAAAAAGTATGGGGCTACACCAGCATGTTAGTGTAAAAATTTGTATTTTTTTACACTAACAGGCTAGTGTAGACCCCAACTTTTCCTTTTCATAAGGGGTAAAAGGAGAAAAAGCCCCCAAAAATTTGTAATGCAATTTCCCGAGTACAGAAATACCCCATATGTGGCCCTAAACTGTTTCCTTGAAATATGACAGGGCTCTGAAGTGAGAGAGCACCATGCACATTTGAGGACTAAATTAGGGATTGCATAGGGGCGGATATAGGGGTATTCTATGCCTCTGATTCAAAAACAGGGTGCCTCCAGCTGTTGCTTAACTCCCAGCATGCCTGGACAGTCAGTGGCTGACCGGAAATGCTGGGAGTTGATGTTTTGCAACAGCTGAAGGCTCTGTTTTGGAAACACTGCCGTATGAGATATTTTTCATTTCTATTGGGGGGGGGGGGCAGTGTAAGGGGTGTATATATAGTGTGTTACACTTTATTATGTGTAGTGTAGTGTCTTTAGGGTATATTTGCACAGGAGAGTTTACGGTGAGTTTCCCGCTAGAAGTTTGTGCTGTGGTGGGAAATTTGCCGCACCTCAAACTTGAAACAGGAAACTCACTGTAAAACCACCCGTGAAAATGTAACCTGTACGTTCACATGGGGGGGGGGGGGGGGCAAACCTCCAGCTGTTGCAAAACAACTCCCAGCATACATGCTGGGAGTTGTAGTTTTGCAACAGCTGGAGGCACACTAGAGGCACACTGGTTGGAAAACCTTCAGTTAGGTTCTGTTACCTAACTCGGTATTTTCCAAACAGTGTGCCTCCAGCTGTTTTAAAACTACAACTCCCAGCATGTACTGGGAGATGTAGTTATGCAACAGCTGGAGGTGCGCAACTACAACTCCCAGCATGCCGAGACAGCTGTTTGCTGTTTGGGCATGCTGGGATTTGCAGTTCTGCAACAGCTGGAGGGCTACAGTTTAGAGACCACTGCACAGTGGTCTGCAAACTGTGGCCTTCCAGATGTTGCAAAACTACAACTCCCAGCATGCCCAGACAGCTGTTTGCTGTCTGGGCATGCTGGGAGTTGTAGTTTTGCAAGTTTTTCTCATGCGCGAATATATGTTTAGACTATAAAGAAAATATATTCTTGCATATATGAATAATAATATGTGTTCACATATGTGAATAATATTTTCACGTGAATTTTCTTATACGTGAAATAAAAGTTGTGAATATAACGAATATGCAAATTTAACGAATATATAACGAATATTCGTGCATATATTCGCGAAATATCGCTAATTCGAATATGGCCTATGCTCATCACTATTTGTTTTTACTACATATGTTATAGAACTTTTTGAGGAAGGCCATAATAGGCAGAAACATCAATACAGCCATTTGATTGGTCTAAAAAATTCTTTATTAAAAGAATTCAGCATCGTAGCCAGGGGTCATCACCGGGAGATCAGTCAGAATGAAGCCACATCATGGTCGGGTGGGAATCATGGTCCATAAAACTTAGCCGAGGTCATGTCCAGGGGATCATTCAGGAGGTGGATGTTCCTCAGGTCTCTGGTGGATCCAGGCAGATGCTGTAAAAAACACAATGTTATTATTATACTAGATATAGAGAGAGGGAGTGAACTGTATTTATTTCATGTGAAATATTACATACCTATAGCAGCAAAGCAGGGCCAGGAACAGCATCAAGAACGGAGTGCCGATAATAACGCTTCGTGGGATATACTGGAAGCGATCGCTCAGGTCTTGAATCTGTGAAGATATTGACCTCCGGATTCCTAAAAAACACAAAATCATGTTATTAAAACAGGTATTTATCTTATTTCCTACTATACACATAGAGGAGGATACTTACTCACGAGTCCCTGGTCCTTGGCACTGTCTGTGGGCACATCATATCCAGAATGAGGGATGATGGTATTTTCCTCAACTGGAGGCAGAGGACGGCTGCTGACAGCACACATCCAACACACAAAGAAAAATACTTGGAAAATCATTTCCTAAATGCACAAAACACACGATAAATAATTGAGCAATGCTCTCTCTCCTATCACTTCTCTCACAAAGAGATCTACAGCTCCTGACCACTGATTCCTTGTATGGAACTCGGTGATGTCATAATAGACACTGTCACCTGCCTGAGACATCACCAAGTGGCAGTGTAACATATTCCCCTTTTTCCATACAAGGTTATACATATATTAAGTTGTTATTTTAGGTCATTATCATTTATTAATTCACTTTTAATACATTTTTTGGAAGAAAAAAGATAGCAATTTTGCATTTTCTTCTTTTAGGTCTAAAAATTTAGGAAATTTTGAAGTCTCAACTGGCGATTTAAATAACATGACTTTATTCTCTGGGTTGGTATGATTAGGTTGGCACCAAATGTACCGTATTTATCGGCGTATAACACGCACTTTTTAGGCTAAAATTTTTAGCCTAAAATCTGTGTGCGTGTTATACGCCGATACAACCCCAGGAAAAGCAGGGGGAGAGAGGCCGTCGCTGCCCGCTTCTCTCCCCCTGCCTTTCCTGGGGTCTAGAGCGCTGCTGTCGGCCCTTCTCACCCCCTGGTTATCGGCGCCGCTGCCCGTTCTGTCCCCCTGACTATCGGTGCCGGCGCCGATAGCCAGGGGGAGAGAAGCGGCGCCGACAGCCAGGGGGAGAGAAGGGGCAGCGGCACCCATTGCCGGCGCCGCTGCCCCGTTGCCTCCCCCCATCCCCGGTGGCATAATTACCTGAGTCGGATCCGCGCTGCTGCAGGCCTCCGGCGTGCGTCCCCGGCGTCGTTGCTATGCGCTGAACGGCGCATGACGTGAGTGTGCCGCGCCGTGCATAGCAACGACGCTGGGGACGCACGACGGAGTCCTGCAGCAGCGCGGACCCGACTCAGGTAATGGGTGCCGCTGCCCCTTCTCTCCCCCTGGCTGTCGGCGCCGCTTCTCTCCCCCTGGCTATCGGCGCCGGCACCGATAGTCAGGGGGACAGAATGGGCAGCGGCGCCGATACCCAGGGGGTGAAAAGGGCCGACAACAGCGCTCTAGACCCCAGGAAAGGCAGGGGGAGAGAAGCGGGCAGCGACGGCCTCTCTCCCCCTGCCTTTCCTGGGGGTATATCGAAGTATACACGCGCACACACGCACCCTCATTTTACCATGGATATTTGGTTAAAAAACTATTTTTTACTCAAATATCCTTGGTAAAATGAGGGTGCGTGTTATAGGCCGGTGCGTGGTATACCCCGATAAATACGGTATTTATTTTTTTTATTTTTATTTTAACAATAAAAGTATTACATTTGTTTGCATTTTTAACTCCATGGAACTTTTTTCTGTAGGATGGTTTATATTTTTTTGTGTAAACATTTAGAAAGGGGGAGATTTATCAAAACCTGTCCAGAGGAAAAGTTGCCGAGTTGCCCATAGCAACCAATCAGATCACTTCTTTCATTTTTTAAAAGGCCTCTGAATAATGAAAGAAGCAATCTGATTGGTTGCTATTGGCAACTTAGCAACTTTTCCTCTAGACAGGTTTTGATAAATCTCCCCCATAGAGAATGCGATGGCACTTTGTAAACGCTAAGACATATGTGAATATTGGATATATGAATTATTTTGAACTGTGTTACTGCTCTATAAACTATAGTAATAGACTTTAAGTCCACAGCAGATATTCTGATCCAATAATTCACATCCCCGATCTTCAAATATGTCATATATGCACTTGCAGTGCTGCCGATCAGATCTAGTATATGATGGAAACCTACACTAAACAGAGTCACCCCACTTGGCTGTAGGCTACAAAATATTCTCATGGAGGATCCAGCTTTACTCTGCTATTATTAATATGAGCCCTGGACAGATGGGTGGAGATCACAACCAAGATGGCTGCAGCCGCTCCTTTACAAGTACAATACAATAAAACGTCATTGACTATAGTAAAATCACAATGAAAATCTGCAAAACAATAAGATGTGGGCCCAGGGATTACTGAGGATCTGACCATGTTTATTCTCCAGACTAATTTGGGTTATATTGTTCTGCTTGTTTATGTCACTCATTGTAGATCACTATTTACTAATGTTACACTTTATTAGTTGCTTACAATTTGCACTTTATGTTCTTACACCACTTATAGAAGGAAGGAAAATATTGTCTTGTACTTAAAGGGGTACTCCGCCCCTAGATATCTTATACCCTATCTAAAGGATAGGGGATAAGATGTCTGATTGCGGGGTCCTGCCGCTGGGGACCCTCACGATCTTGGCTGCGGCACCCTAGACATTCGGTGCACAGAGCAAACTTCGCTCCGTGCCGGATGACTGCTGATGCAGGGCAGAGGATTGTGATGTCACGGTCATGGCCCGCTTGTGACATCACAGCCACGCCCCCTCAATACAAGTCTATGGGAAGGGGCGTGACCGCAGTCACACACCCTCCCTTAGACTTGCATTGAGGTGGTGTAGCCGTGACATCATGAGCCTCCGGCCCCCCCCACACAAAATATATTTTAAAAACATATGTGTGTTTGTGAAACATTGACCATAGATTTGTTGGGCAGAGGCTGGGAAACTGTAAAATCCAGCTTGCACAATTAGAAAGTCGTTGGATGCATCGATTACAAACCCTACATCCCCATGGGTTAAATGACCACATCAGTTTTGCCCTGTTTATCTAGATTCCACCTTTTCCAATCTGTGGGTTTATGATCACTTAGTCTAGTGTCTTCCAGGAGGCTCCTGTGGTCATGTCGTGGACCATAGGGACCTCATTTTTAGCAGTTTTTATGGGTTATAACCTCTTAAGGACCCAGGGCATATGGATATGCCCTCACACCCTGGGCCTTAAGGACCCAGGGCGTATCCATACGCCCTGGCGTTTTCCGGTCTCTGCCGCACGCCGGGCAGAGATCAGAACCGGATGCCTGCTGAAATGCTTCAGCAGGCATCCAGGGCAAACGCCGAGGGGGGCCATGTAGGAAATCGCCCTTGCGATCTGCGGCCATACCGGGCTGATTGGGTCTCTGGGACCCGACCGCCCGGTAATTTCGCATGATCCTGGCTGTCACAGACAGCCAGGACCATGCTAAAGTATAGGAGCGAGGTGGCAAGCCGGCCACCTCCTCCTATACCCTGCTATCTGTCGGTTAGTTAACCGACCAATCGCAGGGGGGGGGCAGCGGGGGACAGGGGAGTGCTGGGGACCGGCGCCGGTACTTACCTCGTCCCTGAAGACCCGGATCCTGGCGATGAAGACGGCGGTGACAGGTGAGTGGATCTTCAGCCGCGGTCGGGCCCTTTACAGCAATGCACGTCGCCGTAAAGCGACATGCATTGCTGTAATGGGACCCTGTAAACTACAACTCTCAGCATGCCCAAACAGCCCTTGGCATCTGGGCATGCTGGGAGGTGCAGTTTTGCAACATCTGGAGGTCCACAGTTTTGGGACCACTGTGCCCTTCCAGATTTTGCAAAACTACACATCCTCAGCATGCCCTTACTGTCCAGGCATGCTGGGAGTTGTAGTTCTGTAACATCTGGCCCTTCAGATGTTGCAGAACTACAACTCCCAGCATGCCTGGACAGTAAGGGCATACTGGGAGTTGTAGTTTTGCAACATCTGGAAGGGCACAGATTGGGAACCACTGTATTAGTGGTCTGCAAACTGTAGTCCTCCAGGTGTTGCAAAACTACAACTCCAAGCATGCTGGGAGTTGTAGTTCGGCAACATCTGGCTCTAAAGATGTTGCTGAACTACTACTTCCAGCATGCCTGAGAATGTTTGGGAGTAGTGGTTTTGCAACAACTGGAGGCACACTGATTGGGAAACATTGTCTGTTTCCTAACTCAGTGTTTCCCAACCCGTGTGCCTCCAGCTGTTGCAAAACTATAACTACCAGCATGCACTGATAGACTGTGCATGCTGGGAGTTGTAGTTTTGCAACAGCTGGAGGTCCCCGTCCCCCCTGTGAACGTACAGGGTACATTCACATGGGCAGGGGCTTACAGTGAGTATCAGGCTGCAAGTTTGCGATGCAGCAAATTTTGCGCGGCAGCTCAAACTCGCAGCGGGAAACTCGCTGTAACCCCCGCCTGTGTGACTGTACCCTAAAAACACTACACTAACACAAAATAAAATAAAAAGTAAAAAACACTACATATACACATACCCCTACACAGCCCCCCTCCCCAATAAAAATGAAAAACGTCTGGTACGCCACTGTTTCCAAAATGGAGCCTCCAGCTGTTGCAAAACAACAACTCCCAGTATTGCTGGACAGCCGTTGACTGTCCAAGCATGCTGGGAGTTTTGCAACAGCTGGAGGCACCCTGTTTGGGAATCACTGGCGTAGAATACCCCTATGTCCACCGCTAAGCAAATCCCTAATTCAGGCTTCAAATGCGCATGGCGCTCTCACTTTGGAGCCCTGTCGTATTTCAAGGCAACAGTTTAGGGTCACATATGGGGTATCGCTGTACTCGGGAGAAATTGCCTAACAAATTTTGGGGGGCTTTTTCTCCTTTCACCCCTTATGAAAATGTGAAGTTGGGGTCTACACCAGCATGTTAGTGTAAAAAAATAAATTGTTTACACTAACATGCTGGTGTTGCCCTATACTTTTCATTTTGACAAGAGGTAAAAGGGAAAAAAGCCCCCCAAAATTTGTAATGCAATTTCTCCCAACTACGGAGATACCCCATATGTGGACGCAAAGTGCTCTGGGGGCGCACAACAAGGCCCAGAAGGGAGAGCGCGCCATGTACATTTGAGGTGATTTGCACAGGGGTGGCTGATTGTTACAGCGGTTTTGACAAACGCAAAAAAAACAAAACCCCACATGTGACCCCATTTCGCAAACTACACCCCTCATGGAATGTAATGAGGGGTGCAGTGAGAATTTACACCCCACTGGTGTCTGACAGATCTTTGGAACAGTGGGCTATGCAAATTAAAAATTTCGTACAGCCCACTGTTCCAAAGATCTGAAAGACACCAGTGGGGGTAAATGCTCACTGTACCCTTTGTTACGTTCCTCAATGGGTCTAGTTTCCAAAATGGTATGCCATGTGGTTTTTTTTTTTGCTGTTCTGGCCCCATAGGGGTTTCCTAAATGCGACATGCCCCCGAGCAAAATTTGCTCTCAAAAAGCCAAATATGACTCCTTCTCTTCTGAGCATTGTAGTTCGCCCGTAGTGCACTACAGGCCAACTTATGGGGTACCTTCATACTCAGAAGAGATGGGGTTACTAATTTTGGGGGGGTATTTTCTGCTATTAACCCTTGCAAAAATGTGAAATTTGGGGGGAAACACACATTTTAGTGAAATTTTATTTTATTTTTTTACATATGCAAAAGTCGTGACACACATGTGGGGTATTAAGACTCACTTAATTCCTTGTTACGTTCCTCAAGGGGTCTTGTTTCCAAAATGGTATGGCATGTGTTTTTTTTTTTGCTGTTCTGGCACCATAGGGGCTTCCTAAATGCAACATATCCCCCCAAAAACCATTTCAGAAAAACGTACTCTCCAAAATCCCCTTGTCGCTCCTTCGGTTCTGAGCCCTCTACTGCGCCCGCCGAACACTTTACATAGACATATGAGGTATCTGCTTACTCGAGAGAAATTGGGCTATAAGTATACATTTTGTCCTTTTACCCCTCGTTAAAATAAAAAAATTGGGTCTACAAGAACATGCGAGTGTAAAAAATGAAGATTGTGAATTTTCTCCTTCACTTTCCTGCTATTCCTGTGAAACACCTAAAGGGTTAAAAGGCTGACCGAATATCATTTTGTATACTTTGGGGGTGCAGTTTTTATAATGGGGTCATTTATGGGGTATTTCTAAGATGAAGACCCTTCAAATCCACTTCAAACCTGAACTGGTCCCTGAAAAATAGTGAGTTTGGAAATTTTGTGAAAAATTGGAAAATTGCTGCTGAACTTTGAAGCCCTCTGGTGTCTTCCAAAAGTAAAAACTTGTCAATTTTATGATGCAAACATAAAGTGGACATATTGTATATGTGAAAAAAAAATTAAAATATTTTGAATATCCATTTTCCTTACAAACAGAGAGCTTCAAAGTTAGAAAAATGCTAAATTTTCAAATTTTTCATAAAATTTTCAAATTTTTCACCAAGAAAGGATGCAAGTTACAATTTTTTTTTTACCACTATGTTAAAGTAGAATATGTCACGAAAAAACAATCTCGGAATCAGATTGATAACTAAAAGCATTCCAGAGTTATTAATGTTTAAAGTGACAGTGGTCAGATGTGCAAAAAATGGCCGGGTTCTAAGGTGTAAAATGGCTGGGTCCTTAAGAGGTTAAAGGGTTACTGGTGGCACAGTATAGTTAAATAATAGTGGCACAGTATATAGTTCATTAATGGTGGCACAGTATATAATGAATTAATAGATGAATGGTGGCAGAGTATATAGATCATTAAGGGGGGTACGGTATATAATTGAGGATTTTCCTAGTACAGTGATGGAAAATATTGATTTTATTAAGACAGGAGGCGAATATCAGAATGCATTATCCTTCTTTATTTTGCCCATTAGCAGAAAGAATGACAGTATTAAACATGAAAAGAAAAAACACAGGTGTCCAAGCACCTAGTAACCATAGCAACTCCCTTTTCCATCCCACCAATCCAAGCATAGACTGCCCTATATAACCAAGCTGCAGCCCCTCCTCCTCCTCTTTCTTTATGCCGTGACTTCGTCCAGCATCGAAACCGCAGAACTCGCGCGACGGCGTCCACACGGAGGATCATGAACCAATAACGCAGAACGTCAATCTTCAAACAGGAAAGATCAACCGGATAGGTCACGCAGCTGACCCCAACAATGAACCGTGGCA
This sequence comes from Hyla sarda, assembly GCF_029499605.1. Lineage (NCBI taxonomy): Eukaryota > Metazoa > Chordata > Amphibia > Anura > Hylidae > Hyla > Hyla sarda. The sequence continues at coordinate 141,124,324 of NC_079195.1, read as the reverse complement.
AGGCAGAACCATTCTTCAATATCCTGAAAACAACAAAGGTTATAAATAATAACGGGTAGGGGAAACGGGTGGCATGATATTCGCCTCCTGTCTTAATAAAAGCAATATTTTCCGTCACTGTACTAGGAAAATCCTCAATTTTATTGCAGACAGGAGGCTAATATCAGAATGCATGTTCAAAGCACAGTACATAGAGAAGCATCATAAGTACATCACAATACAGACATAGACACATGTTCAGTAGGTTTAAAATAGAACGTTCGGAATGTATCCTCCGACAACCAGTCGGCCGCCCTCTAGAGTTCCGAAAGCGAGCCACCCGTCTGAAAGACTTTGGTCGACATCGCACTCCTAGTGGAGTGAGCCGTGAATAGTGACACATCAATACCCGCCAAGGACATTGTCAACTTCACCCACCGAGCCAATGTCGGGGAGGAAACTGGTAAATATGGCGGACAATAGGAGATGAGGAGCTGCGCCGAACCTGTCGGACGACGCGTAGCTGTCTTCAACTCATAAGACCGAACACATCGTACGACACACAATTTTGGACGCGTCGGAAAAGATGGGAAGAAAACCGAACGTAGATCAGTTTTGGTCCTACGACAAATGGAAAAACGAACCCCATTGGGAACAAATTGTTTCCTGGAAATATCCAGGGCCCGCACGTCTGACACACGCTTGATGGAGACCAGGCATAACAATATTGTCAATTTAAACGACAGGAGTTTAAGAGACAAGTCGTCATTGTCTTCCCATGTCTCAAACATGTGTAATACACTGCTAACATCCCACGTGGTGAGATATCGCGAAGAAGGCGGTCTCTTAAACCGCATCCCCCTCATAAGACGGCAGACAATAGGTTGTTGTCCAACCAATAAGCCATCCACCAACCCATGGGAGGAGGAAATAGCCGAGCGATAAACGTTAATCGTGCGATAAGCTTTCCCCGCCTCAAAAGACTCCAAGAGGTAATTAATGACCTCCGCTACAGGGGCACGTACGGGATCCAAATCCCGTCGTGAGCACCAACGAAGCCAAAGTCCCCAGGCTGATCGATAAGCCGATCTGGTACCTGGAGCCCAAGCGTCATTGATGAGGTCAGAAGCCGATTGCGAAATGCAGCCCCCAAGCGAAGGTGTCCCGAAATCAACCATGCCAACAGCGGCAGTTGATCGTCCGATATCAAGGGATGAAGATTCCCTGAGGGGTCTCGAAGCAACGTGAGTAGAGGCGGACACAACCTCGGCACATCTATGGCCACCCCCAGGACCTGGGGAAACCACGACTGAGTCGGCCACCAGGGGGTGATCAACACCAGCGTCGCTTTCTGGGACACCGTCTGCCATAATACTCTGGAAATCATGGCAAATGGCGGGAAGGCGTACAGAGTGCCCTGTGGCCACACTTGAAGAAACGCGTCCGTCGCCATGGCGTCCGGATCCGGTCGCCAACTGAAAAATAGTGGCAGCTGTCGATTGAGACGAGATGCGAATAAGTCGATACTCAATGGCCCCCACAGGGCACGGATCGCCCGGAACACCGTTGGCTCCAACATCCAATCGCTGGTGTCCGTGAGGTACCTGGAGTTCCAGTCCGCAATGGCGTTGGAAATTCCAGGAAGATACTCTGCGGTCAACAATATATTCCGCTGAAGGCAGAATTGCCAAAGGACCGTCGCGAGATCTGCGAGGATCTTGGATTTCGTGCCTCCCAGGCGGTTGATGTATTGAACGGCTGCTACATTGTCCATGCGCAGCAGGATACAACAATCCGACCTGTGGAAAGCGAAACTCCTCAGGGCAAAGGTGCCCGCAAGAAGTTCCAGGCAATTGATGTGCAAACACATTTCCGATGGTGACCACTTGCCTCTGGACGTCGATGCCCCACAGCGGGCACCCCAACCCTGCAAGCTGGCGTCTGATTCTATCACCAAGTCCGGTTTGGAATTGAAAATTGTCTTCCCATTCCAAACCTGAACATGACGCAGCCACCACAGGAGTTCTCCCTTGGCTTCTGCGGATAGCGGCACTTCGGTTGAGTAGGGCAAACCCTCCCTCAAGTGCCGGATCTTCAGCCTCTGCAGCGCCCTGTAGTGTAAGGGGGCAGGGAAGATCGCCTGGATGGAGGCTGTCAGCAGACCGACCACCCGAGCGAGCGCCCGCAACGAGACCACCTCTGCACGGAGAAGCTTCAGGATCTCCTTGCGGATTGTAGTCAGTTTCCTCGTGGGCAGACTCAGGGTGGCCAAGTGGGTATCCACCTCGAACCCCAGGAACTCCGTCCGTCGAGACGGCGTGAGTACCGACTTCTCTTCGTTGAGCAGAAAGCCCAACTCCGAGAGCAGAGCGGCCGTCCATTGGACATGCTGCACGGCCAACGCGTACGTGGACGCCATGATCAGAATATCGTCGAGATAGACAATCAGGCGTACCCCCCGGCTTCTGAGCAAAGCCATGACCGGTCTCAGCAGTTTGGTGAAGCACCATGGTGCTGAAGAGAGGCCGAACGGGAGGCACGCAAATTCCCATTTGCCACCTTCCCAACAGAACTGAAGATATGGACGGGAAGAAAGGTGTATCGGCACGGTCAGATACGCGTCTTTCAGATCTATCTTTGCCAACCAGTCTCCTGGTAGCAAAAGATCTCTGAGAAGATGTATCCCCTCCATCTTGAAGTGGCGATACAAAACGTACTCTTTTAAATGTTTCAAGTTTATGACCGGGCGGTGACCTCCGTCCTTCTTTTTGACCAAGAAAATATTGCTCACATAACCCGGAGCGTCCCAAGACACCTCCTGGATGGCGTGCTTCAACTGCAGATCCATCAATTCTGAGCGGATCAGGGCCTTGTCGGCGTCCGCGAAGTGTATCGCTGGCGGCCAACAAGTCTGTATCGGAGGAGAGAGAAATTCTATTTGATAGCCGGTTACAGTTTGCAAGACCCACGGATCGGATGTGATCCGGGACCAGGTCCGGGAAAAATACCCTAGCCTGCCCCCCACAGGAATCCATGCTAACGACAGAATAGGTAGTCTCACCTGTGCCCCTGGATCTTGGGTATCCGCGGCTGGCACCCCTCGCTCTCCACGGACGTCCTCTAGGCAGAAAGAATGGAGTTGAGGGCTGTGGTGGTGGGGGAACTGGTGCGTAATATTGTCTGTCAGGCATGTAGTGGCCCCTGTTATAGGGTCTATAGTTGGTGGCACGGCCGGAAGGGCGACCCCTACCCCTTCCAGCCCTGGGGAAAGCCTTGTTAGCGCCCACCTTTTTTAAAGAGGATTGGGCTTTGTCAAGGCCCGAGAAAAGGCCAACATACGTATTTATTTTTTTAAGAAAGGCCTCCCCGAACAGTAAACCGTCCGCTGATGGACCAGGTTCGTCGGTAGCCAGGTGAGTAAGTTGGGGGTCCAGCCGCATAAGGATGGACCTCCGGCGTTCCGTAGACGCCGCAGAGTTTGCATTGCCGAGCAAGCATACTGCTCGTAATGCCCAACCCCGTAAAATGTCTGCATCAATTACTTCCCCTGAAGCGACAGCATGTTCGGCCAATTGTAAAATCTTAGTCATAGGCCCAAGAACATCCAACAATTTGTCCTGAACAGCTTTGAAAGATTTGTCAATACCCTTTTTAGGGTTTTTACCGGTCTTAACCAGATAGCGCACCAGAATGGGGTCCAACTCTGGCGTCATGGCGACATTACTGGACAGTGACGGTCGCGGACACTCCGCCCTCAATTTATTGCGGTTGCGACTATCTAAAGATTTGCGCAGCCAAGCCGAAACATAATCAGCCACCTGTGACATGGGCGTCCACATGGGGGTGTTTGATATTCTCTGGGCTGAAGAATGGAATTCCCATGGAATCCAAGATCGCCCCGGGGCGTTTGTGTCAGCGGAGCTATGTGGAGGAGAACGACTCGCGTTCCCTTCCAGATCCTCGTCCTCAAACTCATACAAATCATCATCCCCAGAGTCTGAGGTGCCATCTGAATCTTCAACAAAAGAGTCGGGCTTATTACGCCTGGAAGACCGAGAGGTTCCACAGGGCATGTCATACCAATCCGTGGGGTTCTGAGCACTCACAGTGGTATCCTCAGGAGGCACTGAGGTCTTAGTTAGTTTAGAACCACCTCCAATAGTAGGTGTATTGGTAAGGTGGGTATCTAAGTCGGAGCAATAGCGTCTCTTCCGGTCCGACTTGCCGGGTCTTAGTAGGCTGGAAGCCTGGGATTGTATGTGGGAGGCGACCAAGGGGGTATCTGAAGAGGCCGGCCCTTCCCGGTGTTGCCGTGACAACACCATGGAAACAGACTTTGATATGCTGTCATTGACAGATGACATGGCGGAGGCCAGGGCGGATTGGACCGATGTAGACACCATCTGTTGCAATAATTCAGAAGGGGCTAGGGTATGGTCCTGAGATGAATGAGTCAGCCCACCATTAGGTGGAGACAGCTGATCATCAGACATGATGTAGTTAAAATATGTATGGATGTACAATATAAGCGTGGAGTCCCAGCTGTAAGGAGAGAACAGACAGAGGGACTAGCATTAACTGCAGTAAATAAATAACATGTAAATATACAAGAGTATACAATAAGAGAGAGAGAGAGAAAATGTTCGCAATAAGGCGCAGCGAAAAAACCCCACTCAGTTGCGAACTGGGTAAGGCGATATTAATGTGCCAGCGCCGAATGATGAGCGGAGGGGCCGCGGGGAATCCCTGAGTCGGCGACCGACGAAACGGCCGGGACGCGCAACCGAGGGACTCGCCGGGGCACCACACAGAAGGCCCCGCACGCAGGCGAGGTAACAGGCCAAAACGCTCGCGAAGTGAGCGTGCGGACACGCCACCCTGCGCCGAGCGAAGCGCTCAGGAGATCTCAGACTGAAGCCGGAGAAGAAGGGGGACGGAGTCAGAAAAAATGGCGGAGCGCCAAAAGGGGGAAAAAGTGAGACAGAACAACGGTACAGGTCTCTGGGTCTGAACTACCGACCCAGAGGACAAAAAGGAGGGAACGGATATAGATATATAGATGTATATAGGTAGAAAAACACGGGGAGAGGGGGGGGGGAGAGAAAGATAAAGATAGAGAGAGAGGGAGAGGGACCCTCGCTCCCTCAGAAGCTGGCCACAGAAGGCAGATGTCCCCCAACCCTGGGAGTACAGGGTCAAGGTAGAAATCACAATGTATGTGACAGGAAAGTAGGGACAGGAATGAGAAATTATTAATGCACTTATCTGTTAGACACTGATGCTGCTAACGAGCAGAAAGAAAGAGGAGGAGGAGGGGCTGCAGCTTGGTTATATAGGACAGTCTATGCTTGGATTGGTGGGATGGAAGAGGGAGTTGCTATGGTTACTAGGTGCTTGGACACCTGTGTTTTTTCTTTTCATGTTTAATACTGTCATTCTTTCTGCTAATGGGCAAAATAAAGAAGGATAATGCATTCTGATATGAGCCTCCTGTCTGCAATAAAATTAAAGGGAAACTGACAGGCTGTTTACTCGCACTAAACCCAATACACTAGGTTACAGTGCAGGAGAACAGGAGAAAGATAATGTTATACTTACTAAATGTGGACCAGCCATTTTCTAGGTATTGCCCCACATTGCTAATATGCAAATTCAGTCTTGTGCGCAATGGAGGCGGAGCTTCCCTGCCTCCATCCTGTATGGTGTGCTATGCCTGGCCGTCTTTGTATATTTATAATTCTTTTTTTGCCAACTTGTATATTGCAGCATGTAAGCATATATTAGTGTGGTGTCCATCTCTTCAGTGTAAGAACCAGAGCTGTGTGGAGATTCCTGCATAAGGTGGGTGCTGGGTGATTGGTGATGGGTGATTGGTGATGGGTGCTGGGTGATTGGGGATGGGTGCTGGGTGATTGGTGACGGGTGATTGGTGATGGGTGCTGGGTGATTAGGGATGGGTGCTGGGTGAGGCTGGGTACAGTGCACGTTCTGTCATATAGAGCTCAGATCGGGCATATAGGGGGAGATTTATTAAAACCTTTGCAGAGGAAAAGCCTTCTGCAAAATGAAAGCAGCGATCTGATTGGTTGCTATGGGCGACTGCACCGCTCTTTCTCTGCACAGGTTTTGATAAATCTCCTCTATAATACAGTATATTATAGGGCAGCTGTCACATGTTTTCTGTAAATAGGACTGACAGCACAGCCAAAGTGTATATACACATGGCAGACCTCAGAGAAACTGTTCTTGACTTTATTTTACAAAAGCACCACTTTTAGGGGACTAGGAATGTCAAGGGGGCCTGGCCGGGAGTCCACTGTGTCCCTGGGCTGCAGCCCATTAAGTCTGGCAGACTTTTTTTAAATGATGAGACGTGCCCTCTTTTTTTACTTGAGCCCCTGCCCTCTAAAATGTCTGTGCACGTCCCTGGTTCACACCACGTTTCTACTAATACGGGAGCGCACCCGTATGGTAATTCATTTCAATTAGCCGACCGGAGTGAAATGTTCGCTCCGGTCGGCTCATTTTATATGCGCCTTTCCAACTGGACCTAAAACCGTGGTCGACTATGCAGTGGTCTCCAAACTGTAGCCTTCCAGATGTTGCAAAACTACAACTCCTAGCATGCCTTTCGGCGGTCAGTGCATGCTGGGAGTTGTCGTTTTGCAACAGCAGAAGGCACACTGGTTGGAAAACACTGAACAGAGTCTGTTTCCTAACTCAGTGATTCCAACCCGTGTGCCTCCAGCTGTTGCATTACTACAACTTCCAGAATGCTATTCACCAACAAAAATAGGGGGACCAAGCCCCTAGAAGGAGAAAGTCACCACTGGTTTGCGAGAAGCATATAAACACCAAAAAAAGAAACCAGTAATGAAAAGTATAAATTTATTAAACAGATATGCAATTCGACATACATTTAAAATCAAGAGAAGTGTTTAAAACAGGGCACAACAGGAGCAACCGCAGAAAAGTGAAGGGGGTATGGTAGGTCTGTATACATGGAATACAGGGAAATGAGTAGTAATGGCTTGACAAAGCGTAAGCAAACATGAAATTTGAGTATGCATAAACTCAATCAATACTAGAGTAATAATGGGAGAAATAAATATCAGAAATAATGAATACTACAAGAAAACAGCATAAAGAAACAAATCAGTAACATCCTGCCATGCACTGCCTACCTACCACCTCCTACCCCAACGTACGTTTCGCTTAAGCTTCATCAGGGGGTGTGTCTAGAGCCCCAAGACAGGTGGGTATATATATGATCCTTTGGGCAATAGGAAAATGTTAGCAAATGAGTGGCATCTATATCGTCCACTCAAAGGTAAGTATCCCATCTCTAACCAATTAAGAGTAGCTATTATCCTATCCAATGATCGCCCAGTATTGTGTTAGGATGAAATACATATGCTCCTGGCGTCTGACGTCATAACTGTTGGCCGTGCCAACATATAGTGTGTGTGTACGCTGAGATAAAACGTACAGCCAGGGGTGGGGGGCGGGATCCGCCCCTCACAGTCACGTGACTGCAGTGTAAGGCCACGAGCGCATACTAATGATGCGCTCGTCATGTGACCGCAAGTCCGCGTCACATGACTGGAAGGCAATAGAGAATAGCCAGATCCCGTCGCTGCAGATGTATAACTCCCATGCATCAGAGTCGACTGACCTCTGGTGGATGGAGGATGTATAACCCCAGCCGACCCAGACACACATAGACAAACAAACATTCAATTACATAGATTAGTGATGTGTGCACACAGAAAAACCACTGCAAACGTGAAAAGGAGATAGTAGTATTGAGTGAGTGAGAATGATGAGTGATGAAAGTGTGAGTGTGGTATAGATGAGTGAATGTGTCAATGGAGGTTAGAAATACTAAGTACATAGGTGATAGTGAAATTATTATAAGTAGGCAAAAAAGGGGGGGATCATAGAAAAAATCATAATGTGACATATAGAATAATGGTAACTGAGAGAACTAAGAGGATATAAAAAAATAAAAATATTAAATAATAATAAATAATAAAAAAAAAAAAAAAAAAAATATGTACCGCACTGGCGTATAACACGCACCCCCATTTTAACAGGGAAATTTAAGTAAAAAAAAAAAAAAGTAAAATAAATGACTTGGACTAAATGCCACATCATCCCCCCAACTTCATTTTTTTCTGCACCTCAGTTTGGTCCTGTCAACTCCAGTGCAACATTATTCCTTCCCTTTTATCAGTCCCTGTGCCACATTTACCCCTCTCATCGCCACCCCCCATGTCTCATCATTTCCCCATGTCTCATCATTTCCCCCCGTCTCATCATCCCCCATGTCTCATCATTTCCCCCTGTCTCATCCCCCCTCATCATTTCCCCCTGTCTCATCCCCCCATCATTCCCCCCCCCCCGTCATAATTTCCCCCTGTCTCATCATCCCCCCATCATGTTTCTCCTATGGCATCCAGTGGTCTTCAACCTGCGGACCTCCAGATATTGCAAAACTACAACTCCCAGCATGCCCGGACAGCCAACTGCTGTCCGGGCATGCTGGGAGTTGTAGTTTTGCAACATCTGGAGGTCCGCAGGTTGAAGACCACTCTTCCCCTTTCCTTACTTGTCTGTGCGTCAGCTGTCTTGCGGGGTCAGTGAAGCAGATGAGTTACGTCCTCTCCCGGCTTCTCTGATCACGAATGTCACTTTTCGGCGGTGACTACAGGAAATGAAGTGATGCCGCACAGAGAAGCCGGCAGAGGACGTAACTCATCTGCTTCACTGACCCCGTAAGACCCTCCGCCTGACCTGACCTGCCGAAGCGCAAACAGGTAAGGAAAATAAACAAAACTATAAAAAGCAGGGAAAGGGGGAATGATGAGGGAGGGGGGAGGGAGGGAAAATGAAAAGTAAAACTCACTCTTCCGCATGATCCACAGGAACTGGTGGATTGTGCGGGAGACGCTGATTAAAAGGTAGCGCAGATCCGGGCAAGGTAGGGCTCATTTTAATCACTATCCACCACACCAGTACGTGTGGATAGTGCGGGAGAAAACAAGTGACAGTGCGGGGAGGAGACGCCGCTGGTCACTGATTTAAAGTGGCCGCGGCCGTGCTGTTAATACTTAACAAGCAGACGCTGCTGCGGCCGCTTTAAATCAGTGACCAGAAGACTTATCGGCGTATAACACGCAGGCAGACTTTTTGCCCTAAATTTAAGTTTTAAAAGTGCGTGTTATAAACCTGATAAGTGCAATTATTAGCAAGACTGTCTTGTAACGCTGAGCGCCCCGGTTCCTACTCCTGGACCGGAGCGCTCACTGCGTTTGCCCCCGCAGAGTGTCTCGGTCAGACGCACTGACCGGGGACACTCCGGTTCTGTCTCCAGCGGGGATGGGGTCCGCGTTGCGGGATGTCCCCGTCCCGCATCCCATCTTCACTTACCTGCGCCTGCTCCGGCTGTCTCCACTTCTCCCCTGACATGTGGTCCCCGGCGCGCGCGTCCCTGCACTATAGGCGCGCGCAGGCTGTGTAAAATTTAAAGGGCCAGTGCACCATTGATTGGTGCCTGGCCCAATCCAATTATTTAGCAGTTCCTATAAATGTACTCTGCCCCTTCCTGCCCTTGCCGGATCTTTGTTGATCTTTGTTGCCCTAGTGCCCTAAAGAAAGCGTTTATTGTGTAATCCCTGCCAGTTGCCGTACCCCTTGCTAACGACTACCGCCTGAGAACCTTTGCTGCCTGCCCTGACCTTTTGCTACATCTGACTACGCCTCTGCCTGACCCTTCTGTATCACACCAGACGCAGCTTCCAGAGAGGTTGAGTCGCTACCGGAGGATACGGCCTGCGAGTTACCGCCGCAGCAAGTCCATCCCGCTTTGCGGCGGACTCTGGTGAAAACCAGTAACGCCTTAGAACCAATCCTCCTCTGTGCCATCGCCTCTCTGGCACAGAGGATCCAAATCCTGTACCTGCTTCCTGCTACCAGTCCGGATCCTTACATGTCTTATGAATATAGGGGTATATACACAAAGCTGGCGTGTAAGGATCTGCAGTCCACCTACACTAGGAGTCCATTGGTAAACACGGCCTTACCACAATCAGCCGGGCATAAAACTTACGAATCTCCTACTGGCTAGGAGTCTCTTGACCTAATGGTCAGGCACAAGCTTAATGGTTACATTGCTGAACTTGGAACTGGAACAATCTTAGCATAGTCCTGCTAGGCACATATTTCTTGAACTTTTCTGTTGCTGAAAAATAAAAGTGGTTAGCAAGAAGAAACATAACAGTCATCACATGACAGTCCTTCAAAAGACATTTCTCCAAACTTTTCCTGTGCCTCTTCTAGACCCCCTAGCTCTTCCCACATCGGGGTCTGGCTGGGAGTTAATATAACTCTCCCACACCACATTGGTGAGAGTTGAGTGGGTCACAGTGGGATTCAAACTGACCAGGGGTTTGCTTGTCATCCTGGTTACTGGGATCAAGGTTGGTGCCCAAGGTTTTAGCCCCATCTCCATGTCAGGAGCGGGCCACATCACTTTCGTTGGTACCCTTGCAGCAGACAAACTCTCATTGCTCCGAGAGGGCCTAGGTACAGTCGTTGGTGCCCGAAGATTAGGCCTACTTTCCTGGTCATGAGCAGGCCTTGGCACTTTGCCGCATTCTGAAGAAAATGACTGATGTTGTAGAGGCTCCTCCTCCTTGAGTACGTTGGTGGAGGCATCAGGAACAGGCCATTTCGACCTCAGGTTGAAGGGATCGGACTCCCAATCAGTTGAGGGAAAATATTTAAATGGAAGCTGTGTTGGGGCTGTTGGTCTGGTGACCGCAGCAGCCCATTCTCCTCGCAGACCCTGGACAGGGGTGTATTCCACAATTTTACCCACCTCTAGGGAGTAGAACTTTTTGTGAAGATATGGCCTCTGTACTGCTCGCCAGTTTAAGAGGATGGTTTGCCCTGTGTGGCAATCTAGGAGTGTCCCATACCCTCTGACCTAGTCGAACTTGGCCACAATTGCTCTTCGTCGTTCTAAAGGCTCCACCCCTTCTCGGGGATGATCCCACTTGTGGATGAACAGTGCTTCCATCTCTTTAGTGTTCTCCTGATAATGAATTCTCTCCTCAGGAGGCAAATGCACATGCTTAGGGGTGTACAGTTCTCTGTGTCAGGCCTTGTCCATCAACTCAGCCAGCTCGGCTTCCTGACGGGCCCTTTCTCTTTGTGCAGTTGGGATTGGTGGGAGGGGCTTCCCAGGTGTAGGCTGCAAAACGGTGTGCATATGTGGTGTCCCGCTACCGTATTTCATACGTTACCTTTGTAGAGGTCCCCATAGTCAGAGTCCCTAGGAACGTCGGGGTCCCTCTCCTATAGTTATCCCCTTGTCACCCCTCAGTTAGTCTATGACTGTATAGAAGTTCTTATAAATATAAGTATAAATGTGTTTATATTTAATTGCCTACCTGTTTAGTGTAGCAGAACCTGCGGGTCACATGATTAGGTTAGAAGTCTATGGTTTTGCTACAGAACTTTTGGAGGTTCCCATGACATGTTCACCCACAATGCAATGTAACGGTGAGTGACAGTTGTTATGGACCAATCCAAAACGGCCAGCCCCTGCCCATATAAGGGTGCTGCGTCATTTTGATCGCTCTCTTGGGTTGCTGATTCTGGAAGAGGTAGGACCTTCGCAGCTTACAAGACGATTTACTAGGCCAAAGCCTTGCGGCCTTGGCCTCTAACATAGCGGATATACTAAGCAATTCCCTGCTACTCACCGCAAGATCACTGGACCTAAACGCACCCTTAAATCCAGCGCATCTATGCTACAAAATCCCTAAGAAGCTAAATTGAGCTTATCTGATCCCAACCAACTGTCAATCGCTGCTCAGCTATATCTATAGAGACTCTGTTATTTGGACTGTTACTATTGCTGCATGTACAGAAATTCTTCAGTAAAAGTTCATGCAAGTTTTCAGTTAACAGTGGTTGTGGACAATCCTTTATTTCTGCATCACCTATTGCTCTTGGGAAGGGTGGCAATAGGCCAATCGAGATTACAGAATTTAACCCTCACCCTTGCGTCATGAGTGACAAGGGTTAACAGTGCTCTTTACTATTCTGAACAGCAACACCCTAACTACCCTACACCCCACAAGGCTTTACCCCCTAACGCTAAAAACACATATATTCAATAAATCCCGGCTCGTCCCCAAAAATCCACTGGGAAAATCTGGTGAGCGCGGTTGTGCACTCGGCAAGCTGGACAGGGGTATTTCAGGCTCAGGGCTGGAGGAGGAAGAGAAGGCCGCCTCTGGCGGGGTACTCACTGATGACTCCTCCGACGGGATCTCGGCCCATGAGCCCCAAGTCCTGTGGTGAGGGGACAATCTCACTGGCGATGCTACTCCAGGTGTCCCAGCGCAGTCTCCTGGAGGTGTATCCGGCCAGTCATCATCATCGTCGGGCAGTGGGGGAAGATTGCAGGCCCCCTCTTCATCCAACGACAACCACTGCAGACGGTCGGCAAGTTCGTGGAACAGTTGGGCTGCGATTGCCACAACTTTCCATTGTGCCGGCGCCATCTTGGTGCTCTCACCACGTGGAACGTTGCTCTGCTCCATGTCTGTACTCTCCGGCTCTCTGTGCAGACTGAAGAGGTCGCTGTGCAGGGTGTACTTTATAATGGGCTTCCCCAAAATGGCTGCCGTCAGGAAGAACGTCATCGGTGCAGCCCCGACTTCCGGTCCTCCCAGAAACAACTTCTCTTTCTCAAAGTTCCCTTTAGGCTGCGATACAGCAACTTGGCAGCCACGCCCAAGGGCAGGACGTGGCGCAGCGTGGGACTTTTTTTGCCCGCATCTCCGGCAGCAGGTTAACTCTTCCTGTGCTGACCGGACCAGAGGATCGTAGCATGTATTAATTTTGCAGTTTACACATACTTGCAGCAAATAAATCTTTGCCTCCCCCCCTTACTTTTCGCGTGGCCCCCTTGTAATGCACACCACACGCACCGCTCTTGTACACTGTAATGCCGTTTGCAGCACATGAATAAAGTCTGTTATATTGAAGGGGAGTACACTTTCACTAGTGGCAACAGCAGCAGGCACACACCTGAATCCTGTTCGTGAGACGCCAAAAAGGCTTTGTGGTACGCCTTGGGGGTATGTAGGGTAGTGGGGGTGTTGCTTTTCTGGATAATAAAGGGCGCTGTTAACCCTTGTCAATGTAATGGTGCTGGGCCTATCGCCACCCTTCAAAAGAGGGATAAGTGAGTGCGTAATAAATGGATTGTCCACAACCACTGTTTAACTGAAAACTTGCAAGAACATTTACTGAAGATTTTCTGTAGCAGGCAATATCAATAACAGTCCAGATAACAAAGTCATTTTGTAGTTGAGCAGTGATTTACAGTTGGTTGGGATCAGATAAGCTCAGTTTAGCTTTTAGAAGATTCTGTAACATAGATCCGCTGGATTTAGGGGTGCGTTTAGGTCCAGTGATCTTGCGGAGAGTAGCGGGGAATTGTAGATCTATAACCACTTTGGTATAGGCCGAGGCCGCAAGGTTTTCGCCTAGTAAACGTACTTGAAAGTTGTGGAGCTCCCACCTCGTCAAGTGTCAGCAACCCAAGAGAGCGAGTAATGGCCACAGCTCCCTTATATGGGCAGGGGCTGGCCGTTTTGGATTGGTCCAGAACAACTGTCACTCACCGTTACACGGCATTGTGGGTGAACACATGACATAAGAACCACCAAAGGGCCTTCAACATACCATAGAGTTCTGAGCAGCGGATCACATGACCTAAGGTCCTTCGACGCCAAACAAGTGAGTAATGCAATATACATATTTACAGTGATAACATTTATAAACATTAACTTACTAAGGGGTGACTAGGGGCTAACTAGGGAAGCGGTCCCCCACAGTCCTAGGGACTCTGAATTTGGGAACACCCCCCCCACCCACCAAGGCACAGTATGAAAAACGGTGCCGGGAGACCACATATGCACTTGCAGTGTAATGCCGATCAGATCTAGTATATGATGGAAACCTACACTTAAAAGAGTCACCCCACTTGGGTGTAGGCTACAAAATATTCTCATGGAAGATCCAGCTTTACTCTGCTATTATTAATATGAGCCCTGGACAGATGGGTGGAGGTCACAACCAAGATGGCTGCAGCCACTCCTTTACGAGTACAATACGATAAAACGTCATTGACTATAGTAAAATCACAGTGAAAATTGGCAAAACAATAAGATGTGGGCCCAGGGATTACTGAGGATCTGACCATGTTTATTCTCTAGACTAATTTGGGTTATATTGTTCTGCTTGTTTATGTCACTCATTGTAGATCACTATTTACTAATGTTACACTTTATTAGTTGCTTACAATTTGCACTTTATGTTCTTACACCACTAATAGAAGGAAGGAAAATATTGTCTTGTACTTAAAAGGGTACTCTGCCCCTAGATATCTTATACCCTATCTAAAGGATAGGGGATAAGATGTCTGATTGCGGGGTCCTGCCACTGGGGACCCTCACGATCTCGGCTGCGGCACCCTAGACATCCGGTGCACGGAGCGAACTTCGCTCCGTGCTGGATGACTGGTGATGCAGGGCGGAGGATTGTAATGTCACGGTCATGGCCCGCTTGTGACGTCACAGCCACGCCCCCTCAATGCAAGTGTATAGGAGGGGTGTGACAGCAGTCACGCACCCTCCCATAGACTTGCATTGAGGTGGTGTAACCGTGACATCACGAGCCTCCTGCCCCCCACACATAAAATATATTTTAAAAACATATGTGTGTGTGAAACATTGACCATAGATTTGTTGGGCAGAGGCTGGGAAACTGGAAAATCCAGCTTGCACAATTAGAAAGTCGTTGGATCCATCGATTACAAACCCTACATCCCCATGGGTTAACTGACCACATCAGTTTGTCCCGTTTATCTAGATTCCACCTTTTCCAATCTGTGGGTTTATGATCACTTAGTCTAGTGTCTTCCAGCAGGCCCCTGTGGTCATGTCGTGGACCACAAGGACCTTATTTTTAGCAGTTTTTATGGGTTTTAACTATTTACATGTTCACATCCCCCCATCTTAGTGCTCGGGATATGCTCATTCAATCTAGGTTTGTCCTTTGTTTTTATTATTCTCTTCTTCGATTACATAGGATGGGGGTCTTGGAGTCGGATATCTGCTTTAGGTGTGGGAGAGAGAGGGGCACCTTCTTACATGCAGTTTGGACTTGCTCCTGTGTTGTGTAGTGGTGCTCGCAAATATTCGCAATGCTAAATTTATTCGCTCTATAGCACTATATATTCGCAATTACGAATATTCGCTTTTTTTCCCAATACATATCACAGAGATCATCCCTCTCTGCTTCCAGCTTGAGTGGTGTAAAGAAGGCTCTAATACTACTGTGGGAGACTGGCACGCGAATATTCGCATATTGATCCCTCCTTTCTTTTAGCTTGTGGGCCAATGAGAATGATGCAAATACAGTTGTTGGAGTTTAGCAACATACCCAGCAACCAATAGGAAAGTATCCCACCCCTTCGCTATGGGTGGGTTCACACCACATTTCTACCCATATGGGAGCGCACCCGTATGGTAATTCTATTCAATGAGCCAACCGGAGTGAAACGTTCGCTCCGGTCGGCTCATTTATGCCCCGTATGCGCTTTTCCAACTGGACCTAAAACCGTGGTCGACTATGCAGTGGTCTCCAAACTGTAGCCCTCCAGATGTTGCAAAACTACAATTCCCAGCATGCCCAGGCAGTCATTGCATGCTGAAAGTTGTAGTTTTGCAACATCTGGAGAACTAAGTTTGGAGACCACTACTTAGCGGTCTCCAAACTGTTCTTCCCCAGTTGTTGCAAAACTACAACTCCTAGCATGCCTTTCGGCGGTCAGTGCATGCTGGGAGTTGCAGTTTTGCAACAGCAGAAGGCACACTGGTTGGGAAACACTGAACTAGAGTCTGTTTCCTAACTTAGTGATTCCAACCCGTGGTGGTTCCGAAAATCTGTCAGACACCTGTGGGGTGTAAATGCTCACTGCACCCCTTATCACATTATGTGGTGGGTGTAGATTCCAAAATGGGGTCACATGTGGGGGGGGGGGGGGTCCACTGTTCGGGCACTATGGGGGCTTTGTAAACACGCGTGGCCTTCAATTCCAGATACATTCTCTCTCCAAAATCTCAATGGCGCTCCTTCTCTTCTGAACATTGTAGTTCGCCCGCAGAGCATTTTACATCCACATATGGGGTATTTATATACTCAGAAGAAATGGGGTTACAAATTACACCAGCATTTTAGTGAAAAAAAATTGTTCTCAGTTTCCCATCCAACTTTAACAAAAATTCTTCAAACACCTGTGGGGTGTTAAGGAGCACTATACCCCGTGTTACATTCCGTGAGGGGTGTAGTTTCCAAAATGGGGTCACATGTGGGTATTTATTTTTTTGCATTTATGTCAGAACCTCTGTAAAATTAGCCACCCCTGTGCAAATCACCAATTTAGGCCTCAAATGTACACAGTGAGCTCTCACTCCTGAGCCTTGTTGTGCAGAGCATTATACGTCCACATATGGGGTATTTCCGGATTCAGGAGAAATTGCGTTACAAATTTTGGGGGTCTTTTTTCCTTTTACCACTTGTGAAAATAAAAAGTATGGGGCTACACCAGCATGTTAGTGTAAAAATTTTTATTTTTTTACACTAACAGGCTAGTGTAGACCCCAACTTTTCCTTTTCATAAGGGGTAAAAGGAGAAAAAGCCCCCGAAAATTTGTAATGCAATTTCTCCCGAGTACAGAAATACCCCATATGTGGCCCTAAACTGTTTCCTTGAAATATGACAGGGCTCTGAAGTGAGAGACCACCATGCGCATTTGAGGACTAAATTAGGGATTGCATAGGGGCGGATATAGGGGTATTCTATGCCTGTGATTCAAAAACAGGGTGCCTCCAGCTGTTGCTTAACTCCCAGCATGCCTGGACAGTCAGTGGCTGACTGGAAATGCTGGGAGTTGATGTTTTGCAACAGCTGAAGGCTCTGTTTTGGAAACACTGCCGTATGAGATATTTTTAATTTCTATTGGGGGGGGGGGGGGGGGGACAGTGTAAGGGGTGTATATGTAGTGTGTTACACTTTATTATGTGTAGTGTAGTGTCTTTAGGGTATATTTGCACAGGAGAGTTTACGGTGAGTTTCCCGCCAGAAGTTTGTGCTGTGGTGGGAAATTTGCCGCACCTCAAACTTGAAACAGGAAACTCACTGTAAAGCCACCCGTGAAAATGTAACCTGTACGTTCACATGGGGGGGGGGGGGGGCAAACCTCCAGCTGTTGCAAAACAACTCCCAGCATACATGCTGGGAGTTGTAGTTTTGCAACAGCTGGAGGCACACTAGAGGCACACTGGTTGGAAAACCTTCAGTTAGGTTCTGTTACCTAACTCGGTATTTTCCAAACAGTGTGCCTCCAGCTGTTTTAAAACTACAACTCCCAGCATGTACTGGGAGATGTAGTTATGCAACAGCTGGAGGTGCGCAACTACAACTCCCAGCATGCCGAGACAGCTGTTTGCTGTTTGGGCATGCTGGGATTTGCAGTTCTGCAACAGCTGGAGGGCTACAGTTTAGAGACCACTGCACAGTGGTCTGCAAACTGTGGCCTTCCAGATGTTGCAAAACTACAACTCCCAGCATGCCCAGATAGCTGTTTGCTGTCTGGGCATGCTGGGAGTTGTAGTTTTGCAAGTTTTTCTCATGCGCGAATATATGTTTAGACTATAAAGAAAATATATTCTTGCATATATGAATAATAATATGTGTTCACATATGTGAATAATATTTTCACGTGAATTTTCTTATACGTGAAATAAAAGTTGTGAATATAACGAATATGCAAATTTAACGAATATATAACGAATATTCGTGCATATATTCAAGAAATATCGCTAATTCGAATATGGCCTTTGCCGCTCATCACTATTTGTTTTTACTACATATGTTATAGAACTTTTTGAGGAAGGCCATAATAGGCAGAAACATCAATACAACCATTTGATTGGTCTAAAAAATTCTTTATTAAAAGAATTCAGCATCGTAGCCAGGGGTCGTCACCGGGAGATCAGTCAGAATGAAGCCAAATCATGGTCGGGTGGGAATCATGGTCCATAAAACTTAGCCGAGGTCATGTCCAGGGGATCATTCAGGAGGTGGATGTTCCTCAGGTCTCTGGTGGATCCAGGCAGATGCTGTAAAAAACACAATGTTATTATTATACTAGATATAGAGAGAGGGAGTGAACTGTATTTATTTCATGTGAAATATTACATACCTATAGCAGCAAAGCAGGGCCAGGAACAGCATCAAGAACGGAGTGCCGATAATAACGCTTCGTGGGATATACTGGAAGCGATCGCTTAGGTCTTGAATCTGTGAAGATATTGACCTCCGGATTCCTAAAAAACACAAAATCATGTTATTAAAACAGGTATTTATCTTATTTCCTACTATACACATAGAGGAGAATACTTACTCACGAGTCCCTGGTCCTTGGCACTGTCTGTGGGCACATCATGTCCAGAATGAGGGATGATGGTATTTTCCTCAACTGGAGGCAGAGGACGGCTGCTGACAGCACACATCCAACACACAAAGAAAAATACTTGGAAAATCATTTCCTAAATGCACAAAACACACGATAAATAATTGAGCAATGCTCTCTCTCCTATCACTTCTCTCACAAAGAGATCTACAGCTCCTGACCACTGATTCCTTGTATGGAACTCGGTGATGTCATAATAGACACTGTCACCTGCCTGAGACATCACCAAGTGGCAGTGTAACATATTCCCCTTTTTCCATACAAGGTTATACATATATTAAGTTGTTATTTTAGGTCATTATCATTTATTAATTCACTTTTAATACATTTTTGGGAAGAAGAAAAAAGATAGCAATTTTGCATTTTCTTCTTTTAGGTCTAAAAATTTAGGAAATTTTGAAGTCTCAACTGGCGATTTAAATAACATGACTTTATTCTCTGGGTCGGTATGATTAGGTTGGCACCAAATTTATTTATTTTTTTATTTATGTATTTTAACAATAAAAGTATTACATTTGTTTGCATTTTTAATTCCATGGAACTTTTTTCTGTCGGATGGTTTATATTTTTTTGTGTAAACATATAGGGGGAGATTTATCACAACCTGTCCAGAGGAAAAGTTGCTGAGTTGCCCATAGCAACCAATCAGATCGCTACTTTCATTTTTTAAAAAGGCCTCTGAAGAATGAAAGAAGAAATCTGATTGGTTACTATGGGCAACTCAGCAACTTTTCCTCTAGACAGGTTTTGATAAATCTCTCCCATAGAGAATGCGATAGCACTTTGTAAACGCTAAGACATATGTGAATATTGGATATATGAATAATTTTGAACTGTGTTACTGCTCTATATACTATAGTAATAGACTTTAAATCCACAGCAGATATTCTGATCCAATTATTCACATCCCCGATCTTCAAATATGTGTGGTACGCCTCGGGGGTATGTAGGGTAGTTGGGGTGTTGCTGTTCTGGATAATGAAGGGCGCTGTTAACCCTTGTCACTCGTGATGCCAGGGTGAGGGTTAAATACTGTAATGGTGCTGGGCCTATCGCCACCCTTCCCAAGAGCGATAGGTGAGTGCGTAATAAATGGATTGTCCACAACCACTGTTTAACTGAAAACTTGCAAGAACTTTTACTGAAGATTTTCTGCAGCAGGCAATATCAATAACAGTCCAGATAACAAAGTCTATTTGTAGTTGAGCAGCGATTGACAGTTGGTTGGGATCAGATAAGCTCAGTTTAGCTTTTTGAAGATTCTGTAACATAGATCCGCTGGATTTAGGGGTGTGTTTAGGTCCAGTGATCTTGCAGAGAGTAGCGGGGAATTGTAGATCTATAACCGCTTTGGTAGAGGCCGAGGCCGCAAGGTTTTGGCTTAGTAAACGTACTTGAAAGTTTTGGAGGTCCTACCTCGTTATGTGTCAGCAACCCAAGAGAGCAAATAATGGCCGCAGCTCCCTTGTATTGTGCTGGCCATTTTGGATTGTCCATAACAACTGTCACTCACCGTTACACGGCATTTTGGGTGAACATGTGACATAAGTACCACCAAAGGTCCTTCAACATACCATAGAGTTCTGAGCAGTGAATCACATGACCTAAGGTCCTGCGACGCCAGACAAGTGAGTAATGCAAAATACATATTTACAGTGATAACATTTATAAATATTAACTTACTAAGGGGTGACTAGGGACTAACTAGGGAAGCGGACCCCCACAGTTCTAGGAACTCTGACTTTGGGGACCCCCCAACAAGGCACAGTATGAAATACGGTGCCGGGACACCACAAACCCCCTTACTTAAAACAAGTCGACCCCGACGCCTGTCCCCTAAGGCAGAGGGACTAGGACAAGGACAGAATTGTTAAACATTCTATACATCCTTACAACATTTTCTTTTAGTCTGACTAGAATCCTTACTAGACAATTGAAACTCTCTATGCATTTTTAGACTAGTGTTCTCACTAGACAATTATGAAGCTATCTAACATGTATTCTCAAGCTCCCTAGACATTCATGAAGCTTACTAGGCATTTATGAAACTCACTAGACATTTATAAAGCTCTCTATACATTTATAAAGCTCACTAGACATTTATACACAGCTCTCTATACATTTAGTCTCAAGCTGTCTAAATTTTTATACAGCTCTCTATTACATTTAGTCTCAAGCTGTCTGGACATTTTTGTTTTTTCTTTTTAAATCTCAACACATTTTTTTCTTTTTGCCACAATGAGTCACCTGTGAGTACACAGAAGGGTATATTGGCTTGCCTGAGGCTCTCTACCAATAAGTTTAGCTACTAGGGTCTATCGGCTACACGCTACTTACCCCTAGAACACAACAGAATAACCTTACCAAGGTTACCTTTAGCAATACGTGTTTAATTTTTAAGCTTACAAGAGCCCCTACTGGCCAGGTAGAGCATCTCACAGACGTAATAAAGAGAAAAGATACATTTTGTGTACCTAACAGTGGCAGGAATTGTGGCCTCGGTCGGACGCACTCTGCTGGTTCTGTGTCCAGCGAGGACGCGGTCCGCGCTGCGAGATGTCCCGCGCGCGTCCCATCTTCACTTACCTGTGCCCACTCCGGCTGTCTCCACTTCTCCCCTGACATGTGGTCCCCGGCGCACACGTCCCTGCACTATAGGGTGCGCGCGCTGGCTGTGTAAAATTTAAAGGGCCAGTGCACCATTGATTGGTGCCTGGCCCAATCCAATTATTTAGCAGTTCCTAAAAATGTACTCTGCCCCTTCCTGCCCTTGCCGGGTCTTTGTTGCCCTAGTGCCCTAGAGAAAGCGTTTATTGTGTAATCCCTGCCAGTTGCCGTACCCGTTGCTAACGTCTACCGCCAGAGAACCTTTGCTGCCTGCCCTGACCTTTTGCTACGTCTGACTACGCCTCTGCCTGACCCTTCTGTATCACGCCAGACTCATCTGCCAGAGAGGTTGAGTCGCTACCGGAGGATACGACCTGGGAGTTACCGCCGCAGCAAGTCCATCCCGCTTTTTCGGCGGGCTCTGGCGAAAACCAGTAACGCCTTAGAACCCATCCTCCGGTACGGCCCACGCCATCACCTCACTGGCACAGAGGATCCACCTCCTGTACCTGCTTCCTGCTTCCAGTCCGTATCCTTACAGTAAGATCCGGCCATGGATCCCGCTGAGGTGCCTCTGCCTAGTGTAGCTGACCTTACTACAATTGTGGCCCAGCAGTCGCAGGAGATCGCCCAGCAAGGTTAACAGCTGGTGCAGTTGACCGCCATGCAGCAACTTCTACCAGCTCTGCAGCAACAGCCACCTGCTTCACCACCACAGTCAGCAGCCGCCTCCTGTTCCAGAGTCAGTCTGTCCATGCCGGCCAAATACGACGGTGATGCCAAGTTGTGCCACGGATTCCTATCTCAATGCTCTCTTCATCTTGAGATGTTGGCTGACCAGTTCCCCTCTGAGTGAGCCAAGGTGGCGTTTGTTATTAGCCTGCTTTCTGGGAAGGCCCTGGCCTGGGCTACACCGCTTTGGGACCGCAACGATCCAGCCACTGCAAGTGTCCTGAGTTTCTTCCAGGAATTCCGGAGTGCCTTTGGAGAGCCAGCCCGGGCTTCCTCTGCTGAGACTGCTTTACTGAACTTGTCCCAGGGGAGTTCATCTGTGGGCGATTACGCCATCCGTTTCCGTACCCTTGCTTCGGAACTCTCCTGGAATAATGAGGCGCTCTGTGCTGCGTACAAGAAAGGCTTGTCCAGCGCTATAAAGAATGTTCTGGCCGCACGTGAAGTACCTTCCAATCTGAGTGACCTCATCCACTTGGCCACCAGGATTGATCTGCGTTTTGCTGAGAGACGTGAGGAACTTCTTCAGGAAAAAGGAAGTGCTCGTCCCAGGCGCTTTCCTCGTTTGGCTCCTATCTTCCTGCATCCACCGCAACCCTCTGCTGGGCCTCCCGCCGAGGAAGCCATGCAGGTGGATCGGTCTCGCCTGACCACTCAAGAAAGGAACCACTGCAGAAACGAGAATCTCTGTTTGTACTGTGCTACTACAGAGCACTTCCTAAAGGACTGTCCTCTCTGTCCAGGGCCGGATTAAGAGCATTATGGGCCTGGTGCTGAAGATTGTGATGGGCCTTTTTATTGAATTATATATAATGAAAACAAAGCAATTTTGTTACGTTTTATGCACATTAAATTACCAGGATAGCTGAATATATGATAGTGTATGGAAACTTTGTGTTTTTTAGCTAAAAAAAAAAAAAAAAAAAGAAACAACTCACTTTTATGTGGAACCAGAATGTCAAAGAGGTGTGGTAGAGAGTCTGCTATGCCCTCCAGACCGTAACACCTATCCGATGTGACGTCACATCCGCTGCTTCTTTGGTTAACACGTAGGGCTTGCTTGCCAGCGATGTGTTGAAATCATGTGCATGCGCCATGAATAGGGATTGTGGTTCACAAGTGGTAGGTCTGAGTTCAAACCTGTCAGACTGCTCATCCATCACAATCCTCATTCATGTCTATTATAGCTGAGCTATGATAAGCAGATATGCCATTCAGGAGCATGATAAAGCAAGGTGAGAAATTGTCATTAGCTTTTCTGGGCTCCTGTATGGCATATCTGCTTATCATAGCATAGACAGATTTGACTATATATTATAGGCAAATCTGTTTATAATAGCTGACCTATTATAAGCAGATATGCCATTCAGGAGCTCAGAAAAGCTAGGTGACAATGTCTCACCTAGCTTTTTCAAGCTCCTGAATACCATAACTGCTTATAATAGCTCAGGTACTATAAGCAGACATGTCATTCAGGAGAATGGAAAAGCTAGGTGAGACATTGTCACCTAGCTTTTCTGTGCACCTGAATGGCAAGTCAGTTCGTGCCTGGTGGACTAGTGGTACCTTTTGGGGAAACTCCGGAGGCAGAGGGTAATGTGCGCCGGGGGCAGGACCTCAGGCAGGTGTCAGCTACAGCACACACAGTAGTTTGTTAAACTTGGCGGGCGCTGGCAGAATGGGGGAGGGGGAGAGGAGTCTCCTACGCAGGGCTGCCATCAGAGATTTCAGAGCCCCCTACACAGCTTCAGGCCTGGGCCCCTCATCACTGCCCCCCCCCCTCCTGATACCCTACTCTCAGTGCCCCTAATAATGCTCCTCCTTAGTGCCCTAGGGAGTAGGTTAGTGTGTTGGGGAAAGGGTAGGGGGATGGGTGGTGGTGGGTAGGTAATTTCCCTTTCCCTATTAGTGTTAATACCCCATTAGGTAGGTGGCAGTTACTGCCCCATTAGGTAGGTAGTAGGTAACTGCCCCATTAGGAAGTTAGTAGTTTATGCCCCTGGTAGGTGGCAGGTAATGCCCCCAGTAGGTAGTGCCACCTGTAGATAGATAGATAGATAGATAGGTAATGCCCCCATTAGATAGTGCCCCTAGTAGGTAGGTAGCAGGTAGTGCCCCCCCCCCCCCCCCAGCTGAGTGGTGCCCCCAGTAGATGGTGGCCCTAGTAGGTAGTGGTCCCTGGTAGGTTGTGCCCTCAGGTAGGTTATGCCCCCACTATACAGTGACCCCAGTAGATAGTTCCCCCATATAGGTCATGCAGGTAGGTAGTGTCCCCCAGGTAGGTAATGCCCCCAGTTGAGTAATAATGTCCCCAATTAGGTAATTAAGCCCCCAGCTAGTTAATAATACCCCCAGTTAGATAATAATTCCCCTCACATAAGTAATGCTCCCAGTTATGTAATAATGCCCCTCACATAGGTAATGCTCCAGTAGGCTAAAAATGCACTAGTTAGTAAAAAAATTGCCCCCACGTAGATTTAAAAAAAATATATATAATAAAAATCCACTGCGCGGAGGCCAGGCTGTCAGCAGCCTCAGAAGCGGCGTGGGACTTCTCTGGCAGGCTGCGTGATGAAATGACATCACCACTCGGCCTGCTGCACAATGTACGCTCTAGTACATACATTGCGTACACACACTATTTGCGTAATGTACGTACAGGAGCCGGAAAATGCTATAACCTGTACGTACATTGGGGAAGATTTATCAAAACCTGTTCCGAAAAAAAGTTGCTGCGTTGCCCATAGCAACCAATCAGATCGCTTCTTTCATTTTTAAAGAGACCTGTGAAAAATTAAAGAAGCGATCTGATTGGTTGCTATGGGCAACTCAGCAACTTTACCTCTGCACAGGTTTTGATGAATCTCCCCCATTATGTACGCAATTTGCGTACTGTATGTCCAGAAGCAGGAGACCGCTGTTTACACAACTCAGCTGCCATAATACACAGTGACAACTAGAGGGAGGACAAGTAGCCCATCACATTTGGGGTTTCAGGAGCCTGGGAAAGCTGTGTGACTGGCAGCAAACAGTGCAGGGCTCACAGTACTTCCCCAGCTTTATGGACTGCCTGTCACCCAGCTTTCCCAGTCTCCTGAACGGAATGTCTGTATGGTGAAGCAGCCATATTGGAGAGATGAAGTAACAGATGACACACTAGTATTCTGCCATTCAGGAGTCATATAAAGCTAGGGAAATACTAAGAGTACTAGTGTGACATCTGGTACTTCACTACATAAAAACATGTTTTCTTTCCAATGTGGCTACTTCACCAGACGGATATTCTCTTCAGAAGTCTGGGAAAGCTGGGTGTCAGGCAGTACACATAAAGCTGGGGAAGTACTGTGAGCCCTGCACTGTGTCACCTAGCTTCTCCAGTCTCCTGAAGAGAGCCCCCATACACCCATATAGTGCAACACACAGGGAATACACTAATACATACACATTACAAAGATACAGACACATGCACTTTACATGTGTACAATTTCAACACTAACAGACATACACACACAGGTGATACATTACATATATACACACACATACACACACACACACACACACACACACAGGTGATACATGATATATATATACACATACATACACACACAGGTGATACATGATATATATACACATACATACACACACAGGTGATACATGATATATATACACATACACAAACACACACAGGTGATACATTACATATATACACACACATACACACACACACACACAGGTGATACATGATATATATACACATACATACATACACACACAGGTGATAAATGATATATATACACATGCATATACACACGAACACACACACACAGGTGATACATTACATATATATACACACACATACACACACAGGTGATACATGATATATATATATACACATACATACACACACACAGGTGATACATGATATATATACACATACATACACACACACAGGTGATACATGATATATATACACATACATACACACACACACACACACACACACAGGTGATACATGATATATATACACATGCATACACACACACACAGGTGATACATGATATATATATACACATACACACACACAGGTGATACATGATATATATATACACATACATACACACACACACAGGTGATCCATGATATATATACACATACATACACACACGAACACACACACACAGGTGATAAATGATATATATACACATGCATATACACACGAACACACACACACACAGGTGATACATTACATATATATACACACACATACACACACAGGTGATACATGATATATATATACACATACATACACACACACAGGTGATACATGATATATATACACATACATACACACACACAGGTGATACATGATATATATACACATACATACACACACACACACACACACACACACACACAGGTGATACATGATATATATACATACACATACACACACACACAGGCGATACATGATATATATATATATATATATATACACATACATACATACACACACACAGGTGATACATGATATATATACACATACATACACACACACAGGTGATACCTGATATATTCACATACATACACACACACACACAGTTGATACATGACATATATACACATACATACACACACACACAGGTTATACATGACATATATACACATACATACACACACACAGGTGATACATGATATATATACACATACATAAACACACAGGTGATACATGATATATATACACATACATATACATATACACACAAACACACACACACAGGTGATAAATGATATATATACACATGCATACATACATACATACACACACACACACACACACACAGAGGTGATACGTGATATATATATACACATACATACACACACAGGTGATACATGATATTTATATATACACATACATACACACACACAGGTGATACATGATATATATACACATACATACACAGGTGATACATGATATATATACACATACACAAACACACACAGGTGATACATGACATAAATACACATACATACACACACACACACACACACACACACACACACACACAGGTGATACATAATATATATACAGTGGCGTTGCTAGGGTTGGTGTCACCCGGTGCGGTAGAAAATGGTGTCACCCCATACCTCCCCCCCCCCCCTCAGTAAATTTTTAGCCTGTTGTGACAGACACCACTGGTGCAGCGCATTGTGAGAAATTCCAGTATAATAATCAGATATACCAGTTGCCACAGAATAGGAAAGTGTTAAAGAAGTTTTCACCATTTAAATATACAGCTCCCAGGATTACATAAAGGGGTACTCCACTGGAAAACATTTACTTTTATATCAACTGGTGCCGGAAAGTTAAACAGATTTTTAAATTACTTCTATTTAAAATCTTAATCCTTACAGTACTTATCAGCTGCTGTATGCTCCACAGGAAGTTGTGTAGTTCTTTACAGTCTGACCACAGTGCTATTTGCTGACACCTCTGTCCATGTCAGGAACTGTCCAGAGCAGGATAGGTTTGCTATGGGGATTTGCTCCTACTATGGACAGTTCTTGACATGGACAAAGGTGTCAGCACAGAGCACTGTGGTCAGACAGAAAATAAATTTAAAAAGAAAAGAACTTCCTGTGATTCACTTACACAGCAGCTAATAAGTACTGGAAGGATTAAGATTTTTAAATAGAAGTAATTTACTAATCTGTTTAACTTTGTAGCACCAATTGATAAAAAAAAATATTTTCCAGTAGAGTATTCCTTTGAGCAGTGGTGAGGTTATGCTGGGAGTTGTAGTTTCACTCACCATAACTGTAGAACTTACAAGTGACTACAGCTCTGATAGGACACAGAGAGGAGAATTATTTATTTATTTATATATATAGCGCCTACAGATTCCGCTAGAGAATGTACAATGATATCAGTGACTACAGGTGACGTCTTCTCTATAGTGAGGAGAATGTACAATGATATCAGTGACTGCAGGTGACGTCTTCTCCATAGTCTTTCCTTATCTAATTCAGATGGTACATACCGCCTGGTCCAGCTAAAACTTCTGTCTGTAGAATGTGACGCCCAGACGTCTCCTCACTATGTCAGCGTATTCTTATCCTCTATATGAAAACAAGTATTATTATAAACCTGCCAGACACTGTATCCTCTAAATATAATACTACTATACACTATACTCTTTGATTATAAACCTTCCATACACCATACCCACTGAATATAATACTACCACACACTGTACATTCTGAATATACCAACACATACTGTACACTCTGAATATAAATCTGCCACATACTGTACCCCTGAATATAATACTGCCACACACTGTACCCTCTGAATATAATACTACCACACACTGTACATTCTGAATATAATACCATCACATACTGTACCCTCTGAATATAAATCTACCACATACTGTACCCCTGAATATAATACCGCCACACACTGTACCCCTGAATATAATACTACCACGCACTGTACCCTCTGAATATAATACTACCACAAACTGCGCCCTCTGAATTTAACGTTGCCCTACAGTGCACCCTCTGGATATAATACCACAACCGCAGTAACACCCCTCAACATCCGTTAGCTGATGCTATTACCACGGGAGGGGGGTTTTGGTGGTGTTGCTAATGGATGATGGGGGTGCTACTACTGGGGGGGGTGTTGCTGGAGGATGATGAGGGTGCAACTGGCCATCCCCCCTGGCACCCTGGCAGTATCACCCCCATCATCCAACCGCAGGATCATCCTCCTGGCAGGAGCACCGCCATCATCCACCATCAGGATCTGCTGATGGAGGTGCTACTACTCGGGGGGGGGGGGGGGGTGTTGCTGGTGGATGATAAGGGTGCTACTGCCAGGGGGGGAGCATTAGTTGGCAGCAGTTCCCCCACTTTAGGTAGGCAGCAGTTCCCCCACATTAGGTAGCATATTTTCCCCACATTAGGCAGCATAGATTCCCCACATTTGATACGTGTTCCCCCACATTAGGTAGCAATTTCCCCACATTAGGTAGCACAGATTCCCCACATTAGGTAGCATAGACTCCCCACATTTGGTAGCACAGATTCCCCACATTAGGTACCAGTTTCCCCACATTAGGTAGCATAGACTCCCCACATTAGGTAGCATAGAAGCCCCACATTAGGTAGCATAGACTCCGCACATTTGGAAGTAGCTACCCCACATTAGGCCGCAGGTTCCCCACAATGGGTCAAAGTCTCCCCACATTAGATCGCTGTTTAACCCCCCCCCCCCCCACACACACACACAAAAAAAAAACACATACAACACAGAGAGACACAAACACACACACAGTCAGAGAGACACACATTCACAGACAGACACACACACAGAGTCTCACACACACAGAGTCACACACACACACACACACAGAGTCACACACAGAAAATAAGGCATACTTGGCACACCAGAAGGCCTCCTACATAATTCCAATACAAGAAATGATTGTGGGCAGGGGTATAGCGCTCCTGGGTCCCCCTGCAACACACACACAGAGTCACACACAGTCATATACATACACACACACAGAGTCACACACAGTCAGACACAGTCACATACATACACACACACAGAGTCACACACACACAGAGTCACACACAGTCATATACATACACACACACACAGAGTCACACACAGTCACATACATACACACACACAGAGTCACACACAGTCACACACAGTCACATACATACACACACACAGAGTCACACACACACAGAGTCACACACAGTCATATACATACACACACACACAGAGTCACACACAGTCACATACATACACACACACAGAGTCACACACAGTCACATACATACACACACACAGAGTCACACAGAGTCACACACAGTCACATACATACACACACAGTCACACACACACAGAGTCACACACAGTCATATACATACACACACACAGAGTCACACACAGTCACATACATACACACACACAGAGTCACACACAGTCACATACATACACACACACAGAGTCACACACAGTCATATACATACACACACACAGAGTCACACACAGTCACATACATACACACACACACAGTCACACACACAGTCACACACAGTCATATACATACATACACACACAGAGTCACACACAGTCACATACATACACACACAGAGTCACACACAGTCACATACATACATACACACACACAGTCACACACACACAGAGTCACACACAGTCATATACATACATACACACACAGAGTCACACACAGTGACATATATACACACACAGAGTCACACACAGTCACATACATATACACACACACAGTCACACACACACAGAGTCACACACAGTCATATACATACACACACACAGAGTCACACACAGTCACATACATACACACACACAGAGTCACACATTCACATACATACACACACACAGAGTCACACACAGTCACACACATACACACACACACAGAGTCACACACAGTCACATACATACACACACAGTCACACACAGTCACATACATACACACACAGTCACACACACACACACAGTCACACACAGTCATATACATACACACACACACAGAGTCACACACAGTCACATACATACACACACACACACACACACAGAGTCACACACAGTCATATACATACACACACACAGAGTCACACACAGTCACATACATACACACACACAGAGTCACACACAGTCACATACATACACACACACACACAGAGTCACACACAGTCACATACATACACACACAGAGTCACACACAGTCACATACATACACACACACAGAGTCACACACAGTCACATACATACACACACACAGAGTCTCACACAGTCACATACATACACACACACACAGAGTCACACACAGTCAGTCAGTCACACACAGACAGAGATAGCGACAGACAGAGAGACAGACACACACACTCACCCATCCAGCGCAGCGCTCCTTCTCTCCTGGCGCCCTGCGGTGGTGCTGACGAACGGGCGCACGACGGCGATTAAGGGCGGGTGGGGGGTTGGGTTGGGTGCTGACGGGCGCACAGCGCAGGTGTATGCCGGGGGGGGGGGGGGGTGCTGTTGGACGGGCGCACAGCGCAGGTGAAGGCGGGGGGGGGGGGTGTGCTGCCGGTCGGTACAGACGGGGGGTGTGGGTGTAACTGGGGGGGGGGTGCTGAGGAGCGTCTTGGTGTCACCCCTTTAGGTTGGTGTCACTCGGTGCGGGCCGCACCCCCCGCACCCGGGTCGTAACGCCACTGTATATATACACATACATACACAAACACACACAGGTGATACATGACATATATACACATACATACACACACACAGGTGATACATGACATATATACACATACATACACAAACACACACAGGTAATACATGACATATATACACATACATACACAAACACACACAGGTAATACATGACATATATACACATACATACACACACACACACACAGGTAATACATGACATATATACACATACATTCACACACACACACATATACACACACAGGTGATACATGATATTTATATATATATACACATACATACACACACACAGGTGATACATGATATATATATATACATACATACACAGGTGATACATGATATATATACACATACATACACACACACAGGTGATACATGACATATATACACATACATACACAAACACACACAGATGATACATGACATATATACACATACATACACACACACACAGGTGATACATGATATATATACACATACATACACACACACAGGTGATACATGACATATATACACATACATATACACACACACACACAGGTGATACATGACATATATACACACAAACACACAAAAAGAAATAGAAAAAGAAGACACACTATTTGATGCACACCTAAATAAATAAATGACATAATTGTATTAAGTCTATAGACATGAAAAAAGACATAAGCAATTAAAAACATCTAAAAAGGCGCAATGGCCAGCACACAACAGAGGGGGACCCCTCAAGGCCCCCTTGAGGGGTCCCCCTCTGTTGTGTGCTGGCCATTGGGCCTTTTTAGATGGTTTTAATTGCTTATGTCTTTTTTCACCCAGGACACCTCCGATTGCACAGATATAATTGCACTATACCACTGGCCTAATACATATCACAGCACTGAAAATTCATGGTAACGCTGCATCCCTAACAATATATTACATACAACTTGATCCCAGGATCTAGTACACAGAGCGAGAGCGCAGAAACAGTGGTATAAGATAAGCAATGATCAGGCAGGTGTCCCCCTAGACCCCACGCGTTCCGTCACCCGTCGGCAACTTCCTCAGGGGTATATGATATATACACACACACACAGGTGATACATGACATATATACACACACACACACGTGATACATGAAATATATACACACACACACAGGTGATACATGACATATATACACATATACACACACACAGGTGATACATGACATATTTACACATACATACACACACACACAGGTGATACATGACATATTTACACATACATACACACACACAGGTGATACATGACATATATACACACACAGGTGATACATGACATATATACACATACATACACACACACACACAGGTGATACATGACATATTTACACATACATACACACACGAACACAGGTTATTATACAAGACATATATACACATACATACACACACACACACAGGTGATACATGACATATATACACATACATACACACACACACAGGTGATACATGACATATATACACATACATACACACACAGGTGATACATGACATATATACACACACACACACACAGGTGATACATGATATATATATATCACACAGGAAAAAACGTCCGGCACTCGGGAAGATGCAGGTAAAACTTGTCAATGGCTTTATTCACACGCTTAAGGCAGGACACAATCTGACGCGTTTCGCACACTCAGGTGCTTAGTCGTAGATAGACATACACTCAATAATGCGGGTTAAAATACACATGAGTTTGGTCACATGACCACATGAATCTTAATTAAAAACAGTTGGTTACAAAACATGGCATTGGGAATCATGATCACATTTGGTCGTTCGGAGAGGGTTCACACAAGGATGCAGGCAATGCGGCTTTAAATTTCAAATTTTGATTAACATTTAAATTTCAATCTCGAATGGTCTAAAAACTAGTTTATCAATACTACCAATATTCATATTAATTTGGAAGTACATATTTACCGAAATAAATAATTTGAACTATACCTGCACATCAAGATCCGAAATATTTATATATAGATCAATAACCGCATAATGTGCATCTCACCGTGTGAACATCCCCCTATAATTTGCGACAATTCAAAATTTATTATATGTACACAAGAAACGAAGAGTACATATTGGACCGGGAACTAAACATACGTGATTAATAATAAATTGTATACATCAACTATATTCTCTTATTCAATTTATGCACACGTTAACATTAAATCCAATCTTTTATTTAACCCTTGCTGGTATCTTGTTCCCAAAAGGAACATCCAATGTGCCTCTCTATTGTATAATTTCTTTCTAAGATCGCCTCCCCTAGGTCCTAAGGTGACTTTTTCTACCCCCAATACTCGTAAATGGGTGGTGTCCCCTGAATGGGACTCCCTAAAGTGACGTGACAGCATAGACATGCTTGTTAAACTACTTTTAGCATCCGTAATATGTTTCCTAAACCTCACTTTTAATGAATTACCCGAGCATCCTACATACTGCAAATTACAAGCAATACATGTTGCTACGTATATAATGGATTTAGTGTTACAATTGATATACTGGTGTATATTGTATGTCCTATTTGTTGTGCAAGACGTTACGGTATTTGAATTTACCATGTGTGTACATGTGATGCATCTAGTATGACCGCATTTGCGATTACCTATATTCCTCAACCAGTCCCGGTCCTTTACACTTTCCTTTTGACTAGTAAATAGACTAGGTGAGACTCTGGTTCCAATAGTGGGGCCTCTCCTGGACACAATAGAAATACCCTCTGATAATAAGTCTCTTAATATTGGATCTGTTTCTAATACCGGAATATATCTGTTTATTATTTTCTTAATCTGTCCAAATTGAGTACTGTATGATGTCACGAAAAATGGTGGTCTATCCTTATTCGGATTTATATCTTCATTTTTGATTGTGTTTTTGGCTAATTTGCCTCCAGCCTTATATGAGTCCCTTCTATTATGATGCCTACTGGAATAGGATACTAGTTCCTCGCGCCCCCGTCCCTCTATTCTTATTTCTGCTTTTTTTTAGTATTTTTTCGCTATAACCCCTCTGCTCCAATCTAGTATGAAGTTCCTCTGCTGCAATTTTAAATTGTTTCTCACTAGAGCAGTTACGTTTTATTCTACATAATTCGCCATAGGGAATATTATCCAGGACATGTCGTGGATGGCAGGAGGAGGCCAACAGAATAGAGTTAGAGGCTGTATCTTTTCTATAGGGGCAAATTTCTATACCGTCACTCCCACTAATCAACGAAATATCCAAAAAATTAATTGTATTTTTATCGAAATGTGAGGTGAACCCCAAATTTAAATTGTTGTTCCCAATATACCTAACAAATTCCGAAAATAATGTCTCCGTACCCCTCCAGATTATCAATAAATCGTCTATATAACGACTGATCCAGTGTATATTATCATAATATGGGTTTTTATCACTGAAAATGAAGAGCTGCTCCCAATGAAACATATAGATATTTGCAAAAGAAGGGGAATATTTGGCACCCATTGATGCTCCCCTGGTCTGCAGGTAGAAACCACCATCAAACACAAAGTAGTTGTGTTTAAGCAAAAACTCCGTGGCGATGGTGATAAATGATGATATATATATATATACACATACATACACACACACAGGTGATACATGACATATATACACATACATACACACACAGGTGATACATGACATATATACACATACATACAAACAAATACACAGTTAGGTTATACATGACATATCTACACATACCCACACAGTTAGGTGATACATGACATATATACACATACACAGTTAGGAGATAAATGACATATACACACACACACACAGTTAGGAGATACATGACATATACACACACAGTTAGGTGATACAGTAGGGTTGCCACCCTGCCGGTATTTTACCGGCACAGCCGGTATTTTCACCTACATTCGGGGCTGTGCCGGTAAGTTTGGATGAAAAATACCGGCCATGCAATGGCCGGTATTTTTCATTCACTGACAGGGGCGGACTGAGCAGCATCCCCAGAAGACCACTTCTTTCATGACCGGCAACTAAATTTTGCCTGTGACCTGCAGGCTGCCGCACTACAGTTTCAGCCCCCAACACAAAGCCCACTGACTGTCGGGCCGTACAATGCCCAGGTCTGACACCACCAGCCTGTGACAGGGAGAGCTCCGTGTGATGACAGGAAGAGATTGTACAGTGCTGGGGAGGGGGCGTGCACCTCCTGTCTCCTCTCTCCCCCTCCCCCGCCTCCTCTCTGCTGTGCAGTCTTACAACCCTCCATAGGCAGAGCAGGGAGGGAAGAGGAGGAGAGGCCGTGTATCCTGTCTGCCTCTGCTGCGCAGGGCGGGTGAGTGTCTGTGTTTACATGTGTCTGTGTATGTGTCTCTGTGTGTGTGTGTATATGTGTGTCTGTGTATATATATGTGTGTGTGTGTGTATATGTGTGTCTGTGTATATATGTGTGTGTGTGTATATGTGTGTCTGTGTATATATGTGTGTGTGTGTATATGTGTGTCTGTGTATATATGTGTGTGTGGGGGGGGGGGGGAAGCTGCCTAATCTGGGGGACAACTAAGCTCGTAATCTGGGGGACAACTATGCTCGTAATCTGGGGGACAACTATGCTCGTAATCTGGGGGACAACTATGCTCGTAATCTGGGGGACAACTATGCTCGTAATCTGGGGGACAACTATGCTCGTAATCTGGGGGACAACTATGCTCGTAATCTGGGGGACAACTATGCTCGTAATCTGGGGGACAACTATGCTCTTAATCTGGGGGACAACTATGCTGCCTAATCTGGGGGACAACTATGCTTGTAATCTGGGGGACAACTATGCTCATAATCTGGGGGACAACTGTACTGATCTGGGGGACAACTATGCAGCCTAATCTGGGGGACAACTATGCTGCCTAATCTGGGGAACAACTATGCTGCCTACTCTGGGGGACATCTATGCTGCCTAATCTGGGGGACAACTATGCTGCCTAATCTGGGGGACAACTATGCTCCTAATCTGGGGGACAACTATGCTGCCTACTCTGGGGGACAAGTATTCTCCTAATCTGGGGGACAACTATGCTCCTAATCTGGGGGACAACTATGCTGCCTACTCTGGGGGACAGCTATGCTCCTAATCTGGGGGACAACTATGCTGCCTAATCTGGGGGACAACTATGCTGCCTAATCTGGGGGACAACTGTGCTCCTAGTCTGGAGGACAACTATGCTCCTAATCTGGGGGACAACTATGCTCCTAATCTGGGGGACAACTGTGCTGCCTAATCTGGGGAAAAACTACCCGGCCCTCCACAATATTTTTAGTTTCTCATGTGGCCCCATGGGAAAAATAATTGCCCACCCCATTCCTCCTCAACCCCGGACATTCCTAACCTGGAGCCGCCCGGGGAAAGGAGAAAGTGAAGACAAGAGACTGGTGAGACCTCTCTGCAAAATTGTGTATTTAATGCAGTGTTTCCCAACCAGGGTGCCTCCAGCTGTTGCAAAACTATTACTCCCAGCATGCCCAGATAGCCTTTGGCTGTCCGGGCATGCTGGGAGTTGTAGTTTTGCAATAGCTGGAGGCACCTTGGTTGGGAAACAATGATTTAATGTTTTAATGTGTGAAACTATCTGCTGCGCTCTGTATCTAATCCTGTCATGTGTGATACTGCCTGATGAGCCTGTGTATCTAATCCTGTCATGTGCGATACTGTCTGCTGAGCCTGTATATCCAAATCTGTCATGTGGGATATGAGCCTGTGTATCTAATCCTGTCATGTGCGATACTGCCTGATGAGCCTGTGTATCTAATCCTGTCATGTGCGATACTGTCTGCTGAGCCTGTGTATCTAATCCTGTCATGTGTGATACTGTGAGCTGAGCCTGTGTATCTAATCCTGTCATGTGTGATACTGTCTGCTGAGCCTGTATATCCACATCTGTCATGTGGGATACTATCTGCTGAGCCTGTGCATCTAAATCTGTCATGTGTGATACTGTCTGATTAGCCTGTTTATCTGACGTTGCGCAGGGGGACGTCACTCGTCATCAGAGAGAGCCAGCGTTGCTGTCGCGCACCACCACTACCGCCGCCGCTGGCATAAATAGGGTTTTGGTAGGTATTCTCTAAATGTAAATTTTTTGTGCGATATAGGAAAATTCCCCCCGCATATATATTGTATCCCTCCAATCCCCTATGCCATTTCTTAAACCCCCCTCCCATCCCATGTGCCATTTCTTAAACCCCTGATCCCTCAGCCCCTGTGCAATCTGGCCCCTCCCCTTTTGTAGCTCCTCCCCGCCCCCTCCCCCCACATAGCCACACCCATGACCGGTATTTTTCTGAGGGAAAGGTGGCAACCCTAGATACATGACATATATACACACACACACACACACAGTTAGGTGATACATGACATATACACACACACTTACATTTAGGCAGGATTAGACAGCTCCAGGGGGTTCCACATCTGCAGACTCCTTACTTCACCTCTGCTCCTAGCTCCACTGTGCAGCCTGCAGCCCTCCCCTCCTCCTATTCCCCGACTGCCGACCTGGAGGAGGCCGGGGGATCTTACTGAGGGATGGGGGAGGGGTCCGTGAGAGAGGAGAGGGCCCAGGAGAGAGGAGAGGGCCAGGAGAGAGGAGAAGGGCCCAGGAGAGAGGAGAAGGGCCCAGGAGAGAGGACAGGGGCGCAGGTCTTCCTGCCTGTACGTCTGGGGAAGTGCTTAGCCTCAGTACAGAGACCAGGCAGGGCAGAGGGAGGTTACAGGCCTCACGATCAGTGGAGCATAAGAGGAAAGTGACAGCTGGCAGCCACGGCCCCTGTATATAGTGCACCTGGGCCCTTGACGGCAGTACTGCCTGAACTGCAGTGATGGCGGCCCCTACGCTACCCTGACGTCACGTGGGGCACGCAGGTCACGCAACCAAGTCACCACCAGGGCCGTAGGTAAGCCTGTGGGCCGGCCTGGGACATCACAAGGCCAGCCCTCTTTCACTGTTCATATTGTTGTTGCGGGCTGCCGGGTCTATTTTAACGTAGGGACCTGGAGCTGCGCTCCATCCGCCCCTACGTTAATCCGGCCCTGTCTCCGTCCACCGCGCCAGGGAAACGCGCGCACCTAGTCAGCGTTGGAGAGGCATTGCTAGGTGTGAATAACTCCTCTCCACGTATTACTGTATCCGTGCGGATTTCGGTACCCGCCAGGACATCCTTTGCTGCCACCGCTTTTCTGGATTCTGGCACTGCCGGTAACTTCATAGACGCCTTGCTGGTAAACAAGTTCAGCATCCCTGTGGTTCGTTTCCAGAAGTCCTTCTTCATCTCCACAGTCAACGGTGAGAGACTCAACGGCACTGTGCAGTTCCGTACGGAACCCCTCCAGATGGATATCGGAGTCCTGCATTCTGAGAAATTGGAGTTCTTTGTGTTACCCCCACTGCACCTCTGAACTCCTTTTAGGACTGCCCTGGCTCCAGCACCACTGTCCTGTTCTGGATTGGACCTCCGGAGAGGTCCGAAGTTGGGGTTCTTCTTGTTTTGGCAGATGCCTCAAGCCGGTTCAAGCCAAGTCTGCATCCGTAGTCTCTCCTCCTCCTGGTCTGCCTGAACCATATGTTGATTTTGCGGACGTTTTTTGTAAGAGACAAGCGGAGGTGTTGCCTCCACACAGGCCTTATGACTGCCCCATAGACTTGCAGCCAGGTACCTCGCCACCTAGAGGAAGGATTTACCCTCTTTCTCCTCCAGAGACTCTCGCCATGTCAGAGTACATCCGAGAGAATTTGCAGAGAGGGTTTATCAGGAAATCCTCATCCCCTGCCGGAGCAGGTTTCTTTTTTGTCTCTAAGAAGGACGGTACTCTTCGGCCGTGTATTGACTTTTGGGGACTCAACAACATCACTATTAAGAACCGTTACCCTCTTCCCCTGATTGCAAAACTCTTTGACCGTTTACAAGGTGCCAAGTACTTTACCAAGCTAGATCTCAGGGGGGCCTACAATCTCATTCGGATTCAAGAGGGTGATGAGTGGAAGATGGCTTTTAATACCCAAGATGGTCATTTTGAGTATTTAGTCATGCCCTTTGGACTCTGCAACGCTCCAGCCTTCTTCCAAGAGTTTGTTAATGACATCTTTAGAGACCTGCTCTATACCTGTGTGGTAGTCTACCTGGATGATATTCTCATTTTCTCTTCAAATTTGGTTCAACAATGTGCACATGTCCACCTTGTACTCTCCCGTCTTAGGAAGAACCGCCTCTATGCTAAATTCAAAAAGTACCAGTCTTCCCTTCCTGGGCTACATCATTTCCGCCAAGGGACTACAAATGGATCCTGCCAAGCTTTCTGCAGTCTTGGACTGGCCTCGTCCCTCTGGCCTTAAGGCCATACAGCGATTTCTCGGATTCTCTAACTACTACAGACAGTTCATCCCGCATTACTCTACCCTTGTGGCACCTATCGTGGCCTTGACCAAGAAGGGTCTAATCCGAAGTCTTGGCCTCCTCAGGCCGAGGGGGCCTTCTGCGCTCTCAAATCTGCCTTTGCCTCCGCTCCAGTCCTGTCTCCATTCCTGATCCTACTAAACCTTTCTACCTAGAGGTAGACGCCTCCTCCGTGGGTGCTGGTACCGTGCTCATGCAAAAGTCTCTGAAAGGCAAGTCGGTTACCTGTGGGTTTTTCTCTAAGACTTTCTCTCCCGCAGAGAGAAATTATTCCATAGGAGATAGAAAACTACTCGCCGAGTCGCCATCAAGTTGGCTCTGGAGAAGTGGAGACACTTACTCGAAGGATTTGTACACCCCGTGAACATCTATACAGATCATAAAAACCTACTATACCTCCAGTCTGCTCAGAGACTAAACCCCCGCCAAGCTCGCTGTTCTCTATTTTTTGCCAGATTCAATTTCCTGATCCACTTTTGTCCAGCGAGTAAGAACATCAGAGCCGACGCTCTTTCCCTCTCTTCTGATGTCTCTGGAGATGAAGTCAAGCCACAGCACATTGTATAGCCGGAACGTTTGGTCACGTGGCTCCTGTTGACTTGCGTAATCTCCCTCCAGGGAAGACCTATGTTTCCCCCCGTCAACACCTGAAAGTTCTTAACTGGGGGCATTCTTCTTTACTCGCAGGACATACTGGTGTCCGGAAAACTGTACAACTAATCTCCAGAAGATATTGGTGGCCATCCTTTGAAAAGGACATCTCTGAATTTGTGCAGGCCTGTTCTGTATGCGCTAGAGACAAGACTCCTCATGAGTCCCCATGGTCCCACATCGCTATGGACTTTTTTACGGATTTGCCACCATCTCACGGCAAAACGGTAATTTGGGTCGTCGTGGACCGCTTTTCTAAGATGGCGCACTTTATCCCATTGCCAGCCTTACCATCTGCACCACAGTTGACTAAGCATTTCTTACAGCACATCTTCCGTTTGCATGGTCTACCCTCGCATATTGTCTCCGACAGAGGGGTACAATTTGTGTCCAAATTCTGGAGGGCCCTCTGTGGACAGATTAAAATCAAGTTGGATTTCTCCTCGTCATATCATCCTCAAACCAATGGCCAAGTGGAGAGAATAAATCAAATTGTGGGCGATTATCTTTGTCACTTCGTCTCCTCCCGCCATGATGACTGGGTCGACCTCCTCCTGTGGGCGGAATTCTACTATAACCACAAGGACTCTTCTGCCACCAACAAGTCTCCCTTCTTCGTGGTTTACGGCCGTCATCCTCTGCCACCTCTGCCACCTCTGCCATTGTCCTCCTCCTCCCGTGTACCTGCAGTGGATGATCTTGTGCGGGACTTTGCTTCCATTTGGCGCGAAACGCGCCTCTCCCTATAACAGGCTTCTTCCCGCATGAAGGTCCAAGCGGACAAGAAGCGTCGGTCTCCTCCTGTCCTGGTTCCCGGGGACAGAGTTTGGCTTTCCTCGAGGTACATCTGCTTCAGGGTCCCTAGTTATAAGCTAGGTCCTCACTACTTGGGACCCTACACAGTCAAGAAGAGGATCAACCCAGTATGCTACCAGCTCCACCTCCCTTCCTCTCTTAAAATCCCTAACTGTTTTCATGTCTTCCTCCTCAAGCCTGCAGTGTTCAATCGCTTCTCCCACAAGAATCTTCCTCCCACACCTGTATCCGGAGATATTGGCCTCTAAGTTGGTCAGGGGGAGTAGATTTTTTCTAGTCGACTGGGAGGGTTGCGGTCCTGAGGAGAGATCATGGGAGCCTGAGGAAAACATCTTGGACCGCAATCTCATCCTCAGGTTTCAGGGTACCAAGAGGCGGGGGAGACCAAAGGGGGGGGGGGTACTGTAACGCTGAGTGCCCCGGGCCCTGCTCCTGGACTGGAACGTTCACTGCATTTGCCCCCGCAGAGTGCCTCGGGCCTCGGGGACACTCCGGTTCTGTCTACAGCGGGGACGCGGTCAGCGCTGCTGGAAGTCCCCAAGC
Organism: Hyla sarda; assembly: GCF_029499605.1. Lineage (NCBI taxonomy): Eukaryota > Metazoa > Chordata > Amphibia > Anura > Hylidae > Hyla > Hyla sarda. The sequence continues at coordinate 141,082,625 of NC_079195.1, read as the reverse complement.
GTGTCCCGCGTCCCATCTTCACTTACCTGCGCCCGCTCCGACTGTCTCCACTTCTCCCCTGACATGTGGTCCCCGGCGCGCGCGTCCCTGCACTATAGGGCGCATGCGCGTGCCGACTGTGTAAAATTTAAAGGGCCAGTGCACCATTGATTGGTGCCTGGCCCAATCCAATTATTTAGCAGTTCCTATAAATGTACTCTGCCCCTTCCTGCCCTTGCCGGATCTTTGTTGCCCTAGTGCCCTAGAGAAAGCGTTTATTGTGTAATCCCCGCCAGTTGCCGTAACCGTTGCTGACGACTACCGCCTGAGAACCTTTGCTGCCTGCCCTGACCTTTTGCTACGTCGGACTACGCCTCTGCCTGACCCTTCTGTATCACGTAAGACTCAGCTGCCAGAGAGGTTGAGTCGCTACCGGAGGATACGACCTGGGAGTTACCGCCGCAGCAAGTCAATCCCGCTTTTTCGGCGGGCTCTGGTGAAAACGAGTAACGCTTTAGAACTGATCTTCCGGTACGGCCCACGCCATCGCCTCTCTGGTACAGAGGATCCATCTCCTGTACCTGCTTCCTGCTACCAGTCCGGATCCTTACATGTCTTATGAATATAGGGGTATATACACAAAGCTGGCGTGTAAGGATCTGCAGTCCACCTACACTAGGAGTCCATTGGTAAACACGGCCTTACGAGCACAAAACTTACGAATCTCCTACTGGCTAGGAGTCTCTTGACCTAATGGTCAGGCACGAGCTTAATGGTTACGTTGCTGAACTTGGAACTGAAAACATTTCTTAGCATAGTCCTGCTAGGCACATATGTCTTGAACTTTTCTGTTGCTGAAAAATAAAAGTGGTTAGCAAGAAGAAACATAACAGTCATCACATGACAGTCCTTCAAAAAACATTTCTCCGAACTTTTCCTGTGCCTCTTCTAGACCCCCTAGCTCTTCCCACATCAGGGTCTGGCTGGGAGTTAATATAACTCCCCCACACCACATTGGTGAGAGTAGAGTGGGTCACCGTGGGATTCAAAGTGACCATGGGTTTGCTTGTCGCCTTGGTTACTGGGATCAAGGTTGGTGCCCAAGGTTTTAGCCCCATCTCCATGTCAGGAGCGGGCCACATCACTTTCGTTGGTACCCTTGCAGTAAGCAAACTCTCATTGCTCCGAGAGGGCCTAGGTACAGTCGTTGGTGCCCGAAGTTTAGGCCTACTTTCCTGGTCATGAGCAGGCATTGGCACTTTTCCGCATTCTGAAGAAAAGGACTGATGTTGTAGAGGCTCCTGCTCCTTTAGTACGTTGGTGAAGGCATCAGGAACAGGCCATTTCGGCCTCAGGTTGAAGGGATCGGACTCCCAATCAGTTGAGGGAGAATATTTAAATGGAAGCTGTGTTGGGGCTGTTGGTCTGGTGACCGCAGCAGCCCATTCTCCTCACAGACCCCGGACGGGGGTGTATTCCACAATTTTACCCACCTCTAGGGAGTAGAACTTTTTCTGAAGATATGGCCTCTGTACTGCTCGCCGGTTTACGAGGATGGTTTGCCCTGTGTGGCAATCTAGGAGTGTCCCATACCCTCTGACCTTGTCGAACTTGGCCACAATTGCTCTTCGTCGTTCTAAAGGCTCCTCCCCTTCTCGTGGATGATCCCACTTGTGGATGAACAGTGCTTCCATCTCTTTAGTGTTCTCCTGATAACTAATTATCTCCTCAGGAGGCAAATGCACATGCTTAGGGGTGTACAGTTCTATGTGTCAGGCCTTGTCCATCAACTCAGCCAGCTCGGGTTCCTGACGGGCCCTTTCTCTTTGTGCAGTTGGGATTGATGGGAGTGGCTTCCCAGGTGTTGGCTGTAAAACAGCGTGCATATGTGGTATTTCGGTACCGTATTTCATACGTTACCTTTGTAGAGGTCCCCATAGTCAGAGTCCCTAGGAACGTCGGGGTCCCTCTCCTATAGTTATCCCCTTGTCACCCCTCAGTTAGTCTATGACTGTATAGAAGTTCTTATAAATATAAGTATAAATGTGTTTATATTTGATTGCCTACCTGTTCAGCGTAGCAGGACCTGCGGGTCACATGATTAGGTTAGAAGTCTATGGTTTTGCTACAGAACTTTTGGAGGTTCCCATGACGTGTTCACCCACAATGCAATGTAACGGTGAGTGACAGTTGTTATGGACCAATCCAAAACGGCCAGCCCCTGCCCATATAAGGGAGCTGCGTCATCTTGATCGCTCTTTTGGGTTGCTGATTCTGGAAGAGGTAGGACCTCTGCAGCTTACAAGATGATTTATAAGGCCAAAGCCTTGCAGCCTCGGCCTCTAACATAGCGGATATACTAAGCAATTCCCCGCTACTCACCGCAACATCACTGGACCTAAATGCACCCTTAAATCCAGCGCATTTATGCTACAAAATCCCTAAGAAGCTAAATTGAGCTTATCTGATCCCAACCAACTGTCAATCGCTGCTCAGCTATATCTATAGAGACTCTGTTATCTGGACTGTTACTATTGCTGCATGTACAGAAATTCTTCAGTAAAAGTTCCTGCAAGTTTTCAGTTAACAGTGGTTGTGGACAATCCTTTATTTCTGCATCACCTATTGCTCTTGGGAAGGGTGGCAATAGGCCAATCGAGATTACAGAATTTAACCCTCACCCTGGAGTCACGAGTGACAAGGATTAACAGCGCCCTTTACTATTCTGAACAGAAACACCCTAACTACCCTACACCCCACAAGGCTTTATCCCCTAACGCTAAAAACACAAATATTCAATAAATCCTGGCCCGTCCCCAAAAAACCACTGGGGCAAATCTGGTGAGTGGGGTCGTGCACTCGGCAAGCTGAACAGGGTTATTTCAGGCTCAGGGCTGGAGGAGGAAGAGAAGGCCGCCTCTGGCGGGGTACTCACTGATGACTCCTCCGACAGGATCTCGGCCCATGAGCCCCAAGTCTTGTGGTGAGGGGACAATCTCAGCGTCGATGCTACTCCAGGTGTCCCAGCGCAGTCTCCTGGAGGTGTATCCGGCCAGTCATCATCATCGTCGGGCAGTGGGCAGGCCCCCTCTTCATCCAACGAAAAGTTCATGGAACAGTTGACCATCTTGGTGCTCTCACCACGTGGAACGTTGCTCTGCTCCATGTCTGTACTCTCCGGCTCTCTGTGCAGACTGAAGAGGTCGCTGTACAGGGTGTACTTTATACTGGGCTTCCCCAAAATGGCTGCCGGCAGGAAGAACGTCATCGGTGCAGCCCCGACTTCCGGTCCTCCCAGAAACAACTCCTCTGTCTCCAAGTTTCCTTTCGGCTGCGATACAGCAACTTGGCAGCCACGCCCAGGGGCGGGACGTGGCGCAGCATGGGACTTTTTCGACCGCATCTCCGGCAGCAGCTTAACTCTTCCTGTGCTGACCGGACCAGAGGTTCGCAGCATGTATTCATTTTGCAGTTTACATATTCTTGCAGCAAATAAATCTTTGCCTCCCCCCCTTACTTTTCACGTGACCCTTTTTGTAATGCACACCACACGCACCGCTCTTGTACACTGCAATCCGGTTTGCAGCACATGAATAAAGTTATATTGAAGGGGAGTACACTTTCACTAGTGGCAACAGCAGCAGGCACACACCTGAATCCTGTTCGTGAGACGCCAAAAAGGCTTTGTGGTACGCCTTGGGGGTATGTAGGGTAGTTGGGGTGTTGCTTTTCTGGATAATAAAGGGCGCTGTTAACCCTTGTCACTGTAATGGTGCTGGGCCTATCGCCACCCTTCCCAAGAGAGATAGGTGAGTTCGTAATAAATATATTGTCCACAACCACTGATTAACTGAAAACTTGCAAGAACATTTACTGAAGATTTTCTGTAGCAGGTAATATCAATAACAGTATAGATAACAAAGTCAATTTGTAATTGAGCATCGATTGACAGTTGGTTGGGATCAGATAAGCTCAGTTTAGCTTTTAGAAGATTCTGTAACATAGATCCGCTGGATTTAGGGGTGCGTTTAGGTCCAGTGATCTTGCGGAGAGTAGCAGGGAATTGTAGATCTATAACCGCTTTGGTATAGGCCGAGGCCGCAAGGTTTTGGCCTAGTAAACCTACTTGAAAGTTGTGGAGCTCCTACCTCGTTAAGTGTCAGCAACCCAAGAGAGCGAGTAATGGCCACAGCTCCCTTATATGGGCAGGGGCTGGCCATTTTGGATTGGTCCAGAACAACTGTCACTCACGTTACACGGCATTGTGGGTGAACACGTGACATAAGAACCACCAAAGGGCGTTCAACATACCATAGAGTTCTGAGCAGCGGATCACATGACCTAAGGTCCTGCAACGCCAAACAAGTGAGTAATGCAATATACATATTTACAGTGATAACATTTATAAACATTAACTTAACAAGGGGTTGACTAGGGGCTAACTAGGGAAGCGGTCTCCCACAGTCCTAGGGACTCTGACTGTGGGGACCCCCCACCAAGGCACAGTATGAAATACGGTGCCGGGAGACCACATATGCAATTGCAGTGTAATGCCGATCAGATCTAGTATATGATGGGAACCTACACTAAACAGGGTCACCCCACTTGGGTGTAGGCTACAAAATATTCTCATGGAGGGTCCAGCTTTACTCTACTATTATTAATATGAGCCCTGGACAGATGGGTGGAGATCACAACCAAGATGGCTGCAGCCACTCCTTTACAAGTACAATACAATAAAACGTCATTGACTATAGTAAAATCACAGTGAAAATCGGCAAAACAATAAGATGTGGGCCCAGGGATTACTGAGGATCTGACCATGTTTATTCTCCAGACTAATTTGGGTTATATTGTTCTGCTTGTTTATGTCACTCATTGTAGATCACTATTTACTAATGTTACACTTTATTAGTTGCTTACAATTTGCACTTTATGTTCTTACACCACTCATAGAAGGAAGAAAAATATTGTCTTGTACTTAAAGGGGTACTCTGCCCCTAGATATCTTATACCCTATCTAAAGGATAGGGGATAAGATGTCTGATTGCGGGGTCCTGCCACTGGGAACCCTCACGATCTCGGCTGCGGCACCCTAGACATCCGGTGCACAGAGCAAACTTCGCTCTGTGCCGGATGACTGGTGATGCAGGGCGGAGGATTGTAATGTCACGGTCATGGCCGCTTGTGACGTCACAGCCACGCCCCCTCAATGCAAGTCTATGGGAGGGGCGTCACGCCCCCTCCCATAGACTTGCATTGAGGTGGTGTAGCCGTGACATCATGAAAATCCAGCTTGTACAATTAGAAAGTCGTTGGATCCATTGATTACAAACCCTACATCCCCATGGGTTAAATGACCACATCAGTTTGTCCCGTTTATCTAGATTCCACCTTTTCCAATCTGTGGGTTTATGATCACTTAGTCTAGTGTCTTCCAGAAGGCTCCTGTGGTCATGTCGTGGACCACAGGGACCTTATTTTTAGCAGTTTTTATGGGTTTTAACTGTTTATATGTTCACACCCCCCCATGTTAGTGCTCGGGATATGCTCATTCAATCTAGGTTTGTCCTTTGTTTTTATTATACTCTTGTCCGATTACATAGGATGGGGGTCTTGGGGTCCGATATCTGCTTTAGGTGTGGAAGAGAGAGGGGCACCATCTTACATGTGGTTTGGACTTGCTCCTGTGTTGTGTAGTGGTGCTCGCAAATATTCGCAATGCTAATTTTATTCGCACTATAGCACAACATATTCGCAATTTTTTCACAATACACATCACAGAGATCATCCCTCTCTGCTTCCAGCTTGAGTGGTGTAAAGAAGGCTCTAATACTACTGTGTGAGACTGGCACGTGAATATTGATTCCTCCTTTCTTTTAGCTTGTGGGCCAATGAGAATGATTCAAATACAGTTGTTGGAGTTTAGCAACATACCCAGCAACCAATAGGAAAGTATCCCACCCCTTCGCTATGGGTGGGTTCACACCACGTTTCTACCCATACGGGAGCGCACCCGTATGGTAATTCATTTCAATGAGCCAACTGGAGTGAAATGTTCGCTCCGGCCGGCTCATTTTTGCCCCGTATGCGCTTTTCCAACTGGACCTAAAACCGTGGTCGACTATGCAGTGGTCTCCAAACTGTAGCCCTCCAGATGTTGCAAAACTTCAATTCCCAGCATGCCCAGGCAGTCAGTGCATGCTGAAAGTTGTAGTTTTGCAACATCTGGAGGACCACAGTTTGGAGACCTCTACTTAGCGGTCTCCAAACTGTTCTTCCCCAGTTGTTGCATAACTAGAACTCATAGTATGCCTTTTGGCGGTCAGTGCATGCTGGGAGTTGCAGTTTTGCAGCAGCAGAAGGCACACTGGTTGGGAAACACGGAACTAGAGTCTGTTTCCTAACTCAGTGATTCCAACCCGTGGTGATTCCAAAAATCTGTCAGACACCTGTGGGGTGTAAATGCTCACTGCACCCCTTATTACATTATGAGAGGGGTGTAGTTTCCAAAATGGGGTCACATGTGGGGGGGGGGTCCACTGTTCTGGCACTATGGGGGCTTTGTAAACACGCGTGGCCTTCAATTCCAGACACATTCTCTCTCCAAAATCCCAATTGCGCTCCTTCACTTCTGAGCATTGTAGTTCGTCCGCAGAGCATTTTGCATCCACATATGGGGTATTTATATACTCAGAAGAAATGGGGTTACAAATTTTGGGGAGCTTTATTTCCTATTTTACCTTGTGAAAATGAAAAATTTAGGGTAACACCAGCATTTTAGTGAAAAAAAAATTGTTCTCAGTTTCCCATCCAATTTTAACGAAATATCTTCAAACACCTGTGGGGTGTTAAGGAGCGCTATACCCCGTGTTCCGTTCCGTGAGGGGTGTAGTTTCCAAAATGGGGTCACATGTGGCTATTTATTTTTTTGCATTTATGTCAGAACCGCTGTAAAATTAGCCACCCCTGTGCAAATCACCAATTTCGGCCTCAAATGTACATAGTGAGCTCTCACTCCTGAGCCTTGTTGTGCACCTGCAGAGCCTTATACGTCCACATATGGGATATTTCCTTGCTCAGGAGAAATTGCGTTACAAATTTTGGGGGGCTTTTTTCCTTTTACCGCTTGTGAAAATAAAAAGTATGGGGCAACACCAGCATGTTAGTTTAAACATTTGTATTTTTTTTACACTAACAGGCTGGTGTAGACCCCAACTTTTCCTTTTCATAAGGGGTAAAAGGAGAAAAAGGCCCCCAAAATGTGTAATGCAATTTCTCCCGAGTACAGAAATACCCCATATGTGGCCCTAAACTGTTTCCTTGAAATATGACAGGGCTCTGAAGTGAGAGAGCACCATGCGCATTTGAAGACTAAATTAGGGATTGCATAGGGGCAGATATAGGGGTATTATATGCCTGTGATTTAAAAAACAGGGTGCCTCCAGCTGTTGCTAAACTCCCAGCATGCCTGGAAAGTCAGTGGCTGTCCGGAAATGCTGGGAGTTGATGTTTTGCAACAGCTGAAGGCTCCGTTTTGGAAACACTGCCGTATGATATGTTTTTCATTTTTATTTGGGAGGGGGGGCAGAGTAAGGGGTGTATATGTATTGTTTTACACTTTATTATGTGTAGTGTAGTGAAGTGTAGTGTTTTTAGGCTATATTTGCACAGGAGGGTTTACGGCTAGAAATTTGTGCCGCAGCTCAAACTTAAAACAGGAAACTCACTGTAAAACCACCTGTGTAAGTGTACCCTGTACGTTCACATGGGGGGGGGGGGGCAAACCTCCAGCTGTTGCAAAACAACTCCCAGCATGCACTGACAGACGATACATGCTAGGAGTTGTAATTTTGCAACAGCTGGAGGCACACTGGTTGGAAAACCTTCAGTTAGGTTCTGTTACCTAACTCAGTATTTTCCAACCAGTGTGCCTCCAGCTGTTGCAAAACTACAACTCCCAGCATGTACTGGGAGACGTAGATATGTAACAGCTGGAGGTGCGCAACTACAAGTCCCAGCATGCTTAGACAGCTGTTTGTTTTTTGGGCATGCTGGTATGTGCAGTTCTGCAACAGCTGGAGAGCTACAGTTTAGAGACCACTGCACAGTGGTCTCCAAACTGTGGCCCTCCAGATGTTGCAAAACTACAACTCCCAGCATGCCCAGACAGCTGTTTGCTGTCTGGGCATGCTGGGAGTTGTAGTTTTGCAAGTTTTTCTCATGCGCGAATATATGTTTAGACTATAAAGAAAATATATTCATGCATATGAATAATAATATGTTTTCACATATGTGAATAATATTTTTACGTGAAATTTCGTATACGCGAAATAAAAGTCGTGAATATAACGAATATGCAAATTTAGCGCATATATGACGAATATTCATGCATATATTTGCGAAATATCGCAAATTTGAATATGGCCTATGCCATTCATCACTAATTGTTTTTACTACATATTTTATAGAACTTTTTGAGGAAGGCCATAATAGGCAGAAACATCAATACAACCATTTGATTGGTCTAAAAAATTCTTTATTAAAAGAATTCAGCATCGTAGCCAGGGGTCGTCACCGGGAGATCAGTCAGAATGAAGCCACATCATGGTCGGGTGGGAATCATGGTCCATAAAACTTAGCCGAGGTCATGTCCGGGGGATCATTCAGGAGGTGGATGTTCCTCAGGTCTCTGGTGGATCCAGGCAGATGCTGTAAAAAACACAATGTTATTATTATACTAGATATAGAGAGAGGGAGTGAACTGTATTTATTTCATGTGAAATATTACATACCTATAGCAGCAAAGCAGGGCCAGGAACAGCATCAAGAACGGAGTGCCGATAATAACGCTTCGTGGGATATACTGGAAGCGATCGCTTAGGTCTTGAATCTGTGAAGATATTGACCTCCGGATTCCTAAAAAACACAAAATCATGTTATTAAAACAGGTATTTATCTTATTTCCTACTATACACATAGAGGAGGATACTTACTCACGAGTCCCTGGTCCTTGGCACTGTCTGTGGGCACATCATATCCAGAATGAGGGATGATGGTATTTTCCTCAACTGGAGGCAGAGGACGGCTGCTGACAGCACACATCCAACACACAAAGAAAAATACTTGGAAAATCATTTCCTAAATGCACAAAACACACGATAAATAATTGAGCAATGCTCTCTCTCCTATCACTTCTCTCACAAAGAGATCTACAGCTCCTGACCACTGATTCCTTGTATGGAACTCGGTGATGTCATAATAGACACTGTCACCTGCCTGAGACATCACCAAGTGGCAGTGTAACATATTCCCCTATTTCCATACAAGGTTATATATATATTAAGTTGTTATTTTAGGTCATTATCATTTATTAATTCACTTTTAATACATTTTTTGGAAGAAAAAAAGATAGCAATTTTGCATTTTCTTCTTTTCGGTCTTAAAATTTAGGAAATTTTGAAGTCTCAACTGGCGATTTAAATAACATGACTTTATTCTCTGGGTCGGTATGATTAGGTTGGCACCAAATGTATTTATTTTTTTTAATTTATTTTAACAATAAAAGTATTACATTTGTTTGCATTTTTAACTCCATGGAACTTTTTTCTGTAGGATGGTTTATATTTTTTTGTGTAAACATATAGGGGGAGATTTATCAAAACCTGTCCAGAGGAAAAGTTGCTGAGTTGCCCATAGCAACCAATCAGATCGCTTCTTTCATTTTTTAAAAGGCCTCCGAATAATGAAAGAAGCAATCTGATTGGTTGCTATTGGCAACTTAGCAACTTTTCCTCTAGACAGGTTTTGATAAATCTCCCCCATAGAGAATGCGATAGCACTTTGTAAACGCTAAGACATATGTGAATATTGGATATATGAATAATTTTGAACTGTGTTACTGCTCTATATACTATAGTAATAGACTTTAAGTCCACAGCAGATATTCTGATCCAATAATTCCCATCCCCGATCTTCAAATATGCCATATATGCACTTGCAGTGCTGCCGATCAGATCTAGTATATGATGGAAACCTACACTAAACAGAATCACCCCACTTGGCTGTAGGCTACAAAATATTCTCATGGAGGATCCAGCTTTACTCTACTATTATTAATATGAGCCCTGGACAGATGGGTGGAGGTCACAATCAAGATGGCTGCAGCCGCTCCTTTACAAGTACAATACAATAAAACGTCATTGACTATAGTAAAATCACAATGAAAATCGGCAAAACAATAAGATGTGGGCCCAGGGATTACTGAGGATCTGACCATGTTTATTCTCCAGACTAATTTGGGTTATATTGTTCTGCTTGTTTATGTCACTCATTGTAGATCACTATTTACTAATGTTACACTTTATTAGTTGCTTACAATTTGCACTTTATGTTCTTACACCACTTATAGAAGGAAGGAAAATATTGTCTTGTACTTAAAGGGGTACTTCGCCCCTGGATATCTTATACCCTATCTAAAGGATAGGGGATAACATGTCTGATTGCGGGGTCCTGCCACTGGGGACCCTCACGATCTCGGCTGCGGCACCCTAGACATTCGGTGCACAGAGCAAACTTCGCTCTGTGCCGGATGACTGGTGATGCAGGGCAGAGGATTGTGATGTCACTGTCATGGCCGCTTGTGACATCACAGCCACGCCCCCTCAATACAAGTCTATGGGAAGGGGCGTGACCGCAGTCACACACCCTCCCTTAGACTTGCATTGAGGTGGTGTAGCCGTGACATCATGAGCCTCCGGCCCCCCACACACAAAATATATTTTAAAAACATATGTGTGTTTGTGAAACATTGACCATAGATTTGTTGGGCAGAGGCTGGGAAACTGTAAAATCCAGCTTGCACCAGTTTTAGGACCACTGTGCCCTTCCAGATGTTGCAAAACTACACATCCTCAGCATGCCCTTACTGTCCAGGCATGCTGGAAGTTGTAGCTCTGTAACATCTGGCCCTTCAGATGTTAGAGAACTACAACTCCCAGCATGCCTGGACAGTAAGGGCATACTGGGAGTTGTAGTTTTGCAACATCTGGAAGGGCACAGATTGGGAACCACTGTATTAGTGGTCTGCAAACTGTAGTCCTCCAGGTGTTGCAAAACTACAACTCCAAGCATGCTGGGAGTTGTAGTTCGGCAACATCTGGCTCTAAAGATGTTGCCGAACTACTACTTCCAGCATGCCTGAGAATGGTAGTATTGGTTTTGCAACAACTGGAGGCACACTGGTTGGGAAACATTGTCTGTTTCCTAACTCAGTGTTTCCCAACCCGTGTGCCTCCACCTGTTGCAAAACTATAACTACCAGCATGCACTGATAGACTGTGCATGCTGGGAGTTGTAGTTTTGCAACAGCTGGAGGTCACCCCCCCCCCCCCCTGTGAATGTACAGGGTACATTCACATTGGCAGGGGCTTACAGTGAGTATCAGGCTACAAGTTTGCGATGCAGCAAATTTTGCGCGGCAGCTCAAACTCGCAGCGGGAAACTCGCTGTTACCCCCGCCTGTGTGACTGTACCCTAAAAACACTACACTACACTGACACAAAATAAAATAAAAAGTTAAAAACACTACATATACACATACCCCTACACAGCCCCCCTCCCCAATAAAAATGAAAAACGTCTGGTACGCCACTGTTTCCAAAATGGAGCCTCCAGCTGTTGCAAAACAACAACTTCCAGTATTGCTGGACAGCCGTTGACTGTCCAAGCATGCTGGGAGTTTTGCAACAGCTGGAGGCACCCTGTTTGGGAGTCATTGGCGTAGAATACCCCTATGTCCACCGCTAAGCAAATCCCTAATTCAGGCTTCAAATGCGCATGGCGCTCTCACTTTGGAGCCCTGTCGTATTTCAAGGCAACAGTTTAGGGTCACATATGGGGTATCGCTGTACTCGGGAGAAATTGCCTAACAAATTTTGGGGGGCTTTTTCTCCTTTCACCCCTTATGAAAATGTGAAGTTGGGGTCTACACCAGCATGTTAGTGTAAAAAAATAAATTGTTTACACTAACATGCTGGTGTTGCCCTATAGTTTTCATTTTGACAAGAGGTAAAAGGGAAAAAAGCCCCCCAAAATTTGTAATGCAATTTCTCCTGACTACGGAGATACCCCATATGTGGGCGCAAAGTGCTCTGGGGGCGCACAACAAGGCCCAGAAGGGAGAGTGCGCCATGTACATTTGAGGTGATTTGCACAGGGGTGGCTGATTGTTACAGCGGTTTTGACAAACGCAAAAAAAACAAAACCCCACATGTGACCCCATTTCGCAAACTACACCCCTCATGGAATGTAATGAGGGGTGCAGTGAGAATTTACACCCCACTGGTGTCTGACAGATCTTTGGAACAGTGGGCTGTGCAAATTAAAAATTTCGTACAGCCCACTGTTCCAAAGATCTGAAAGACACCAGTGGGGGTAAATGCTCACTGTACCCCTTGTTACATTCCTCAAGGGGTCTAGTTTCCAAAATGGTATGCCATGTGTTTTTTTTTTGCTGTTCTGGCCCCATAAGGGTTTCCTAAATGCGACATGCCCCCGAGCAAAATTTGCTCTCAAAAAGCCAAATATGACTCCTTCTCTTCTGAGCATTGTAGTTCGCCCGTAGTGCACTACAGGCCAACTTATGGGGTACCTTCATACTCAGAAGAGATGGGGTTACAAATTTTGGGGGGTATTTTCTGCTATTAACCCTTGCAAAAATGTGAAATTTGGGGGGAAACACACATTTTAGTGAAATTTTATTTTATTTTTTTACATATGCAAAAGTCGTGACACACATGTGGGGTATTAAGGCTCACTTAATTCCTTGTTACGTTCCTCAAGGGGTCTTGTTTCCAAAATGGTATGGCATGTGTTTTTTTTTTTGCTGTTCTGGCACCCTAGGGGCTTCCTAAATGCAACATGCCCCCCAAAAACCATTTCAGAAAAACGTACTCTCCAAAATCCCCTTGTCGCTCCTTCGGTTCTGAGCCCTCTAATGCGCCCGCCGAACACTTTACATAGACATATGAGGTATCTGCTTACTCGAGAGAAATTGGGCTATAAGTATACATTTTCTCCTTTTACCCCTCGTAAAAATAAAAAAATTGGTCTACAAGAACATGCGATTGTAAAAAATGAAGATTGTGAATTTTCTCCTTCACTTTCCTGCTATTCCTGTGAAACCAAAGGGTTAAAAGGCTGACCGAATATCATTTTGAATACTTTGGGGAGTGCAGTTTTTATAATGGGGTAATTTGTGGGGTATTTCTAAGATGAAGACCCTTCAAATCCACTTGAACCTGAACTGGTCCCTGAAAAATAGTGAGTTTGGAAATTTTGTGAAAAATTGGAAAATTGCTGCTGAACTTTGAAGCCCTCTGGTGTCTTCCAAAAGTAAAAACTTGTCAATTTTATGATGCAAACATAAAGTAGACATGTTGTATATGTGAAAAAAAATATATATTTTGAATATCAATTTTCCTTACAAGCAGAGAGCTTCAAAGTTAGAAAAATTCAAAATTTTCAAATTTTTCATAAAATTTTCAAATTTTTCACCAAGAAAGGATGCAAGTTACAATTTTTTTTTACCACTATGTTAAAATAGAATATGTCACGAAAAACAATCTCGGAATCAGAATGATAACTAAAAGCATTCCAGAGTTATTAATGTTTAAAGTGACAGTGGTCAGATGTTCAAAAAATGGCCGGGTCCTAAGGTGTAAAATGGCTGGGTCCTTAAGAGGTTAACTGTCTACATGTTCACATCCCCCCATCTTAGTGCTCGGGATATGCTCATTCAATGTAGGTTTGTCCTTCGTTTTTATTATACTCTTGTTCGATTACATAGGATGGGGGTCTTGGGGTCGTATATCTGCTTTAGGTGTGAAAGAGAGAGGGGCACCTTCTTACATGCGGTTTGGACTTGCTCCTGTGTTGTGTAGTGGTGCTCGCGAATGTTCGCAATGCTAATTTTATTCGCACTATAGCACTATATATTCGCAATTACGAATATTCGGTTTTTTTTTCACAATACACATCACAGAGATCATACCTCTCTGATTCCAGCTTGAGTGGTGTAAAGAAGGCCCTAATACTACTGTGGGAGACTGGCACGTGAATATTGATCCCTCCTTTCTTTTAGCTTGTACGCCAATGAGAATGATTCAAATACAGTTGTCGGAGTTTAACAACATACCCAGCAATCAATAGGAAAGTATCCCACCCCTTCGCTATGGGTGGGTTCACACCAGGGACGTGCACACATAGGGGTAAAAGGGGGCTGGAGCCCCTGCCCTTTTCCTCACCTGCCCCTCTAGTGCCCTCACAAAAGGAGCTACAGACTCAGGGTGACAGATGAAGTGAAAAGGATCCATTGCTGGGAAGATTTGTATGTGGTTTAATGGAGGGTGCTGTGCCCTCCCTGCAGGAAGGGGGTGCCACTCACCCTGTCATTATCTGCCATTTCTCTGCTTCTCTCCACACAGAGGAGACAGGAGCAGGGGAGGCAGAGAGAAGCCCCGCCCACTGTCTGCCCGGCCACAAACGCCAGCCTGTGCAGAGGGGGATGGAGCCCTTACTTACTGTAAGTAACTGAAAATATAAGTGAGTGATTGTATGTGTGTGTGTGTGTGTATATCTTTATGTATGTGCCTGTGCAGAGAGGGATGGCTGGGGCCTTAGTGTGAGTGTGTATATATGAGTGATTGTATGTCAGTGTGTCTGTATGGTGTGTGTGTGTGTGTATATATATATATATATATATATATATATATATATATACACATCATACAGACACACTGACATACACACACACACACACACACATAGATTCACTTGCTCACACACACACACACACACACACACACACACACATATATATATATATATATATATATATATAATGTGAGTAAGTGAATGTATGTATATGTGTGTGTATATATCTGTGAGTGAATGTATGTGTGTACCTGTATGTATGATGTGCCTGTTGGTTATATCTTTTAGTATATATTCCATGTTGTATGTATGTGTCAAAGTGTCTCTATGTATGTGTGTATATTTCTTATGTACTGTTTGTGCCTTAATGTTATGTGCTTGTATGTATTGTATGAAGCACATTATTAGGGAATTAATAGAGGAATGTAAGCACATTATATAGGGAATTTATGGAAGCACAGAATATATTTTATTTATATTGGAACATTATATTTTTATGTATTCTGGCACTGTGTATCGATCCTTAACCTGTTAAGGACCCAGGGCGTAAACTTACGTCCTGAGTCCCGATCCTGCGATATAACGCGAAGTCACACGGTGACCCCGCATCATATCGTGGTGGGCCCGGCGTCATAGTGAAGCCGGGACCCGCCGCTAATAGCGCGTGGCACTGATCGCAGTGCCTCGCGCTATTAACCCTTTAGCCGCGCGCTCAAAGCTGAGCCGCACGGCTAAAAACGAAAGTAAAAGTGCCCAGCTAGCTCAGGGAGCTGTTCGGGATTGTCGCGGCATCCCGAACAGCTGTAGCACAGGAGGAGGTCTTCTTACCTTCTCCTGCGCTGTCCGATCGCCGATGGAATGCTTCAAGCCTGAGATCCAGGCTTGAGCATTCAATCGCTGAAAACACTGATTGATGCATCTCCATAGGAATGGATCAATCAGTGTAAAAGATCAGTACATGCAATGTTATAGCCCCCCCTATAGGAGCTATAATATTGCATAAGAAAAGTGTAAAAAAATCATTAACCCTTTCAATTATCCCTTCCCCTAATAAAAGTTTGAATCACCCGGCATTTCCAAGAATAAAAAAAACACAGTGTAAATCAAAATAAACATATGTGGTATCGCCGCTTGCGGAAATGTCCGAATTATAAAAATATATCGCTTTTTAAACCGCACATTAAATGGCGTACGCGCAAAAAAATTCCAAAGTCCAAAATAGCGCATTTTTGATCACTTTTTATACCACAAAGTCTGATCAGAACAAAAATGGTGCTGCTAAAAACTTCAGATGACGGCGCAAAAAATTAGCCCTCATAGCGCCCTGAACACAGAAAAATATTTTCTTGCATGTATTCAGGATTTTTTTCTGAAGTGATACAAAATCAAACCTATAGAAGTAGGATATCATTTTAACCGTATGGACCTACAGAATAAAGATAAGGTGTCATTTTTACCAAAAAATGTACTGCGTAAAAACGGAAGCACCCAAAACTTATAAAATAGTGTTTTTTCATCAATTTTGTCGCACATTGATTTTTTTCCCGTTTCACCTTAGATTTTTGGGTAAAATGACTGTCATTACAAATTAGAATTAGTGATGCAAAAAATAAGCCATCATAGAATTTTAGGTGAAAATTTTAGAGCTATGATTTTTTAAAGTTAAGGAGGAAAAATTGAAAATGAAAAAACGGAAAAAGCCCGGGTCCTTAAAGGGTTACTGGTGGCACAGTATATAGTTCATTAATGGTGGCACAGTATATAATGAATTAATAGATGAATGGTGGCACAGTATAGTTAAATAATAGTGGCACAGTATATAGTTCATTAATGGTGGCACAGTATATAATGAATTAATAGATGAATGGTGGCACAGTATATAGATCATTAAGGGGGGTACGGTATATAATTAAAGGGAAACTGACAGGCTGTTTACTCGCACTAAACCCAATACACTAGGTTACAGTGCAGGAGAACAGGAGAAAGATAATGTTATACTTACTAAATGTGGACCAGCCGTTTTCTAGGTATTGCCCCACATTGCTAATATGCAAATTCAGTCTTGTGCGCAATGGAGGCGGAGCTTCCCTGCCTCTATCCTGTATGCTGTGCTATGCCTGGCCGTCATTGTATATTTATAATTCTTTTTTTGCCAACTTGTATATTGCAGCATGTAAGCATATATTAGTGTGGTGTCCATCTCTTCAGTGTAAGAACCAGAGCTGTGTGGAGATTCCTGCATAAGGTGGGTGCTGGGTGATTGGTGATGGGTGATTGGTGATGGGTGCTGGGTGCTGTGTGATTGGGGATGGGTGCTGGGTGATTGGTGATGGGTGCTGTGTGATTGGGGATGGGTGCTGGGTGATTGGGGATGGGTGCTGGGTGATTGGGGATGGGTGATGGGTGATTGGGGATGGGTGCTGTGTGATTGGTGATTGGTGCTGGGTGATTGGGGATGGGTGCTGGGTGATTGGGGATGGGTGCTGTGTGATTGGGGATGGGTGCTGGGTGATTGGGGATGGGTGCTGTGTGATTGGGGATGGGTGCTGGGTGATTGGGGATGGGTGATGGGTGATTGGGGATGGGTGCTGTGTGATTGGTGATTGGTGCTGGGTGATTGGGGATGGGTGCTGGGTGATTGGGGATGGGTGCTGTGTGATTGGGGATGGGTGCTGGGTGATTGGGGATGGGTGCTGGGTGATTGGGGATGGGTGATGGGTGATTGGGGATGGGTGCTGTGTGATTGGTGATTGGTGCTGGGTGATTGGGGATGGGTGCTGGGTGATTGGGGATGGGTGCTGTGTGATTGGGGATGGGTGCTGGGTGATTGGGGATGGGTGCTGTGTGATTGGGGATGGGTGCTGGGTGATTGGGGATGGGTGCTGGGTGATTGGGGATGGGTGCTGGCTGATTGGGGATGGGTGCTGGGTGATTGGGGATGGGTGCTGGGTGAGGCTGGGTACAGTGCACGTTCTGTCATATAGAGCTCAGATCGGGCATATAGGGGGAGATTTATTAAAACCTTTGCAGAGGAAAAGCCTTCTACAAAATGAAAGCAGCGATCTGATTGGTTGCTATGGGTGACTGAATCGCTCTTTCTCTGCACAGGTTTTGATAAATCTCCTCTATAATACAGTATATTATAGGGCAGCTGTCACATGTTTTCTGTAAATAGGACTGACAGCACAGCCAAAGTGTATATACACATGGCAGACCTCAGAGAAACTGTTCTTGACTTTATTTTACAAAAGCACCACTTTTAGGGGACTAGGAATGTCAAGGGGGCAGTCTGGCAGACTTTTTTTAAATGATGAGAAGTGCCCTCTTTTTTTACTAGAGCCCCTGCCCTCTAAAATGTCTGTGCACGTCCCTGGTTCACACCACGTTTTTACCCATACGGGAGCGCACCCGTATGGTAATTCATTTCAATTAGCCGACCGGAGTGAAATGTTCGCTCCGGTTGGCTCATTTTATATGCGCCTTTCCAACTGGACCTAAAACTGTGGTCGACTATGCAGTGGTCTCCAAACTGTAGCCTTCCAGATGTTGCAAAACTACAATTCCCAGCATGCCCAGGCAGTCAGTGCATACTGAAAGTTGTAGTTTTGCAACATCTGGAGAACCACAGTTATGAGACCACTACTTAGCGGTCTCCAAACTGTTTTCTCCCCAGTTGTTGCATAACTACAACTCCTAGCATGCCTTTCGGCGGTCAGTGCATGCTGGGAGTTGTCGTTTTGCAACAGCAGAAGGCACACTGGTTGGAAAACACTGAACAGAGTCTGTTTCCTAACTCAGTGATTCCAACCCGTGTGCCTCCAGCTGTTGCATTACTACAACTTCCAGAATGCTATTCACCAACAAAAATAGGGGGACCAAGCCCCTAGAAGGAGAAAGTCACCACTGGTTTGCGAGAAGCATATAAACACCAAAAAAAGAAACCAGTAATGAAAAGTATAAATTTATTAAACAGATATGCAATTCGACATACATTTAAAATCAAGAGAAGTGTTTAAAACAGGGTACAACAGGAGCAACCGCAGAAAAGTGAAGGGGGTATGGTAGGTCTGTATACATGGAATACAGGGAAATGAGTAGTAATGGCTTGACAAAGAGTAAGCAAACATGAAATTTGAGTATGCATAAACTCAATCAATACTAGAGTAATAATGGGAGAAATAAATATCAGAAATAATGAATACTACAAGAAAACAGCATAAAGAAACAAATCAGTAACATCCTGCCATGCACTGCCTACCTACCACCTCCTACCCCAACGTACGTTTCGCTTAAGCTTCATCAGGGGGCGTGTCTAGAGCCCCAAGACAGGTGGGTATAGATATGATCCTTTGGGCAATAGGAAAATGTTAGCAAATGAGTGGCATCTATATCGTCCACTCAAAGGTAAGTATCCCATCTCTAACCAATTGAGAGTAGCTATTATTCTATCCAATGATCGCCCAGTATTGTGTTAGGATGAAATACATATGCTCCTGGCGTCTGACGTCATAACTGTTGGCCGCGCCAACATATAGTGTGTGTGTACGCTGAGATAAAACGTACAGCCAGGGGTGGGGGGCGGGATCCGCCCCTCACAGTCACGTGACTGCAGTGTAAGGCCACGAGCGCATACTAATGATGCGCTCGTCATGTGACCGCAAGTCCGCGTCACATGACTGGAAAGCAATAGAGAATAGCCCGATCCCGTCGCTGCAGATGTATAACTCCCATGCATCAGAGTCGACTGACCTCTGGTGGATGGAGGATGTATAACCCCAGCCGGCCCAGACAAACATAGACAAACAAACATTCAATTACATAGATTAGTGACGTGTGCACACAGAAAAACCACTGCAAACGTGAAAAGGAGATAGTAGTATTGAGTGAATGATAATGATGAGTGATGAAAGTGTGAGTGTGGTATATATGAGTGAATGTGTCAATGGAGGTTAGAAATACTAAGTACATAGGTGATAGTGAAATTATTATAAGTAGGCAAAAAAGGGGGGATCATAGAAAAAATCATAATGTGACATAAAGAATAATGGTAACTGAGAGAACTAAGAGGATAAAAAAAAAAATATTAAATAATAATAAATAATAATAAAGAAATAAATAAATAAAAAATATGTACCGCACTGGCGTATAACACGCACCCCCATTTTAACAGGGAAATTTAAGTAAAAAAAAAAAAAAGTAAAATAAATGACTTGGACTAAATGGCACATCATCCCCCCAACTTCGTTTTCTTCTGCACCTCAGTTTGGTCCTGGCAACTCCAGTGCAACATTATTCCTTCACTTTTATCAGTCCCTGTGCCACATTTACCCCTCTCATCGCCACCCCCCATGTCTCATCATTTCCCCCTGTCTCATCATCCCCCATGTCTCATCATTTCCCCCTGTCTCATCCCCCCTCATCATTTCCCCCTGTCTGATCCCCCCATCATTCCCCCCCCCCCCCTCATAATTTCCCCCTGTCTCATCATCCCCCCATCATGTTTCTCCTATGGCATCCAGTGGTCTTCAACCTGCGGACCTCCAGATATTGCAAAACTACAACTCCCAGCATGCCCGGACAGCCAACTGCTGTCCGGGCATGCTGGGAGTTGTAGTTTTGCAACATCTGGAGGTCCGCAGGTTGAAGACCACTCTTCCCCTTTCCTTACTTGTCTGTGCGTCAGCTGTCTTGCGGGGTCAGTGAAGCAGATGAGTTACGTCCTCTCCCGGCTTCTCTGATCACGAATGTCACTTTTCGGCGGTGACTACAGGAAATGAAGTGATGCCGCACAGAGAAGCCGGCAGAGGACGTAACTCATCTGCTTCACTGACCCCGTAAGACCCTCCGCCTGACCTGACCTGCCGAAGCGCAGACAGGTAAGGAAAATAAACAAAACAGGGAAAAGCAGGGAAAGGGGGAATGATGAGGGAGGGGGGAGGGAGGGAAAATGAAAAGTAAAACTCACTAGTCTCCCGCACGATCCACAGGAACTCGTGGATTGTGCGGGAGACGCTGATTAAAAGGTAGCGCAGATCCGGGCAAGGTAGGGCTCATTTTAATCACTATCCACCACACCAGTACGTGTGGATAGTGCGGGAGAAAACAAGTGACAGTGCGGGGAGGAGACGCCACTGGTCACTGATTTAAAGTGGCCGCGGCCGTGCTGTTAATACTTAACAAACAGACGCTGCTGCGGCCGCTTTAAATCAGTGACCAGAAGACTTATTGGCGTATAACACGCAGGCAGACTTTTTGCCTTAAATTTAAGTTTTAAAAGTGCGTGTTATAAACCTGATAAGTGCAATTATTAGCAAGACTGTCTTGTAACGCTGAGCGCCCCGGTTCCTACTCCTGGACCGGAGTGCTCACTGCGTTTGCCCCAGCAGAGTGCCTCGTTCAGACGCACTGACCGGGGACACTCCGGTTCTGTCTCCAGCGGGGATGGGGTCCGCGTTGCGGGATGTCCCCGCACGCGTCCCGCATCCCATCTTCACTTACCTGCGCCTGCTCCGGCTGTCTCCACTTCTCCCCTGACATGTGGTCCCCGGCGCGCGCGTCCCTGCACTATAGGCGCGCGCAGGCTGTGTAAAATTTAAAGGGCCAGTGCACCATTGATTGGTGCCTGGCCCAATCCAATTATTTAGCAGTTCCTATAAATGTACTCTGCCCCTTCCTGCCCTTGCCGGATCTTTGTTGCCCTAGTGCCCTAAAGAAAGCGTTTATTGTGTAATCCCTGCCAGTTGCTGTACCCCTTGCTAACGACTACCGCCTGAGAACCTTTGCTGCCTGCCCTGACCGTTTGCTACGTCTGACTACGCCTCTGCCTGACCCTTCTGTATCATGCCAGACTCAGCTTCCAGAGAGGTTGAGCCGCTACCGGAGGATACGACCTGCGAATTACCGCCGCAGCAAGTCCATCCTGCTTTGCGGCGGGCTTTGGTGAAAACCAGTAACGTCTTAGAACCAATCCTCCGGTACGGCCCACGCCATCGCCTCTCTGGCACAGAGGATCCAAATCCTGTACCTGCTTCCTGCTACCAGTCCGGATCCTTACATGTCTTATGAATATAGGGGTATATACAC
Organism: Hyla sarda; assembly: GCF_029499605.1. Lineage (NCBI taxonomy): Eukaryota > Metazoa > Chordata > Amphibia > Anura > Hylidae > Hyla > Hyla sarda. The sequence continues at coordinate 141,060,848 of NC_079195.1, read as the reverse complement.
AAAGCTGGTGTGTAAGGATCTGCAGTCCACCTACACTAGGAGTCCATTGGTAAACACGGCCTTACCACAATCAGCCGGGCACAAAACTTACGAATCTCCTACTGGCTAGGAGTCTCTTGACCTAATGGTCAGGCACAAGCTTAATGGTTACATTGCTGAACCTGGAACTGGAACAATCTTAGCATAGTCCTGCTAGGCACATATTTCTTGAACTTTTCTGTTGCTGAAAAATAAAAGTGGTTAGCAAGAAGAAACATAACAGTCATCACATGACAGTCCTTCAAAAGACATTTCTCCAAACTTTTCCTGTGCCTCTTCTAGACCCCCTAGCTCTTCCCACATCAGGGTCTGGCTGGGAGTTAATATAACTCTCCCACACCACATTGGTGAGAGTTGAGTGGGTCACAGTGGGATTCAAACTGACCAGGGGTTTGCTTGTCATCCTGGTTACTGGGATCAAGGTTGGTGCCCAAGGTTTTAGCCCCATCTCCATGTCAGGAGCGGGCCACATCACTTTCGTTGGTACCCTTGCAGCAGGCAAACTCTCATTGCTCCGAGAGGGCCTTGGTACAGTCGTTGGTGCCCGAAGATTAGGCCTACTTTCCTGGTCATGAGCAGGCCTTGGCACCTTGCCGCATTCTGAAGAAAATGACTGATGTTGTAGAGGCTCCTCCTCCTTGAGTACGTTGGTGGAGGCATCAGGAACAGGCCATTTCGACCTCAGGTTGAAGGGATCGGACTCCCAATCAGTTGAGGGAAAATATTTAAATGAAAGCTGTGTTGGGGCTGTTGGTCTGGTGACCGCAGCAGCCCATTCTCCTCGCAGACCCTGGACAGGGGTGTATTCCACAATTTTACCCACCTCTAGGGAGTAGAACTTTTTCTGAAGATATGGCCTCTGTACTGCTCGCCGGTTTACGAGGATGGTTTGCCCTGTGTGGCAATCTAGGAGTTTCCCATACCCTCTGACCTTGTCGAACTTGGCCACAATTGCTCTTCATTGTTCTAAAGGCTCCTCCCCTTCTCGTGGATGATCCCACTTGTGGATGAACAGTGCTTCCATCTCTTTAGTGTTCTCCTGATAACTAATTATCTCCTCAGGAGGCAAATGCACATGCTTAGGGGTGTACAGTTCTCTGTGTCAGGCCTTTAATTTGTCCATCAACTCAGCCAGCTCGGGTTCCTGACGGGCCCTTTCTCTTTGTGCAGTTGGGATTGATGGGAGTGGCTTCCCAGGTGTAGGCTGTAAAACAGCGTGCATATGTGGTATCCCGGTACCGTATTTCATACGTTACCTTTGTAGAGGTCCCCATAGTCAGAGTCCCTAGGAACATCGGGGTCCCTCTCCTATAGTTATAACCTTGTCACCCCTCAGTTAGTCTATGACTGTATAGAAGTTCTTATAAATATAAGTATAAATGTGTTTATATTTGATTGCCTACCTGTTCAGCGTAGCAGGACCTGCGGGTCACATGATTAGGTTAGAAGTCTATGGTTTTGCTACAGAACTTTTGGAGGTTCCCATGACGTGTTCACCCACAATGCAATGTAACGGTGAGTGACAGTTGTTATGGACCAATCCAAAACGGCCAGCCCCTGCCCATATAAGGGAGCTGCGTCATTTTGATCACTGTCTTGGGTTGCTGATTCTGGAAGAGGTAGGACCTCCGCAGCTTACAAGATGATTTATAAGGCCAAAGCCTTGCAGCCTCAGCCTCTAACATAGCGGATATACTATGCAATTCCCCGCTACTCACCGCAACATCACTGGACCTAAATGCACCCTTAAATCCACCGCATCTATGCTACAAAATCCCTAAGAAGCTAAATTGAGCTTATCTGATCCCAACCAACTGTCAATCGCTGCTCAGCTATATCTATAGAGACTCTGTTATCTGGACTGTTACTATTGCTGCATGTACAGAAATTCTTCAGTAAAAGTTCCTGCAAGTTTTCAGTTAACAGTGGTTGTGGACAATCCTTTATTTCTGCATCACCTATTGCTCTTGGGAAGGGTGGCAATAGGCCAATCGAGATTACAGAATTTAACCCTCACCCTGGAGTCACGAGTGACAAGGGTTAACAGCGCCCTTTACTATTCTGAACAGAAACACCCTAACTACCCTACACCCCACAAGGCTTTATCCCCTAACCCTAAAAACACATATATTCAATAAATCCTGGCCCGTCCCCAAAAAACCACTGGGGCAAATCTGGTGAGTGCGGTCGTGCACTCGGAGAACTGGACAGGGTTATTTCAGGCTCAGGGCTGGAGGAGGAAGAGAAGGCCGCCTCTGGCGGGGTACTCACTGATGACTCCTCCGACGGGATCTCGGCCCATAAGGCCCAAGTCTTGTGGTGAGTGGACAATCTCACCGTCGATGCTACTCCAGGTGTCCCAGCGCAGTCTCCTGGAGGTGTATCCGGCCAGTCATCATCATCGTCGGGCAGTGGGCAGGCCCCCTCTTCATCCAACGAAAAGTTCATGGAACAGTTGAGCCATCTTGGTGCTCTCACCACGTGGAGCGTTGCTCTGCTCCATGCCTGTACTCTCCGGCTCTCTGTGCAGACTGAAGAGGTCGCTGTAAAGGGTGTACTTTATACTGGGCTTCCCCAAAAAGGCTGCCGGCAGGAAGAACGTCATCGGTGCAGCCCCGACTTCCGGTCCTCCCAGAAACAACTCCTCTGTCTCCAAGTTTCCTTTCGACTGCGATACAGCAACTTGCCAGCCACGCCCAGGGGCGGGACGTGGCGCAGCATGGGACTTTTTCGACCGCATCTCCGGCAGCAGCTTAACTCTTCCTGTGCTGACCGGACCAGAGGTTCGTAGCATGTATTCATTTTGCAGTTTACACATTCTTGCAGCAAATAAATCTTTGCCTCCCCCCCTTACTTTTCACGTGGACCTTTTTGTAATGCACACCACACACACCGCTCTTGTACACTGTAATGCGGTTTGTAGCACATGAATAAAGTCCGTTATATTAAAGGGGAGTACACTTTCACTAGTGGCAACAGCAGCAGGCACACGCCTGAATCCTGTTCGTGAGACGCCAAAAAGGCTTTGTGGTACGCCTTGGGGGTATGTAGGGTAGTTGGGGTGTTGCTTTTCTGGATAATAAAGGGCGCTGTTAACCCTTGTCACTGTAATGGTGCTGGGCCTATCGCCACCCTTCCCAAGAGAGATAGGTGAGTTCGTAATAAATATATTGTCCACAACCACTGTTTAACTGAAAACTTGCAAGAACTTTTACTGAAGATTTTCTGTAGCAGGTAGGTAGAGGGCCGCCCGGGCAGGTACAGTGGTAATAATGGGAGATTTTAACTATCCAGATATAGATTGGGGTCCGGGGTTGGCTAAAACTACAAAGGATCGACAATTCCTAAATTTATTGCAGGATAATTTTATGGGCCAGTTTGTGGAGGACCCAACAAGAAGTGATGCCTTGTTGGATCTGATCATTTCCAACAACGCAGAGCTGGTTGGTAATGTAACTGTGCGGGAAAACCTTGGTAATAGCGACCACAATATAGTTACTTTTGACTTAAAATGTAGAAAACAAAGACAGGCGGGGAAGGCAAAAACATATAACTTTAAAAAGGCAAATTTCCCTTGGCTGAGAGCTGCATTACAGGACATAAACTGGGGGGAGGTGTTCTCAAATACTGATACAGAAGGTAAATGGGACATCTTTAAATCAACTCTAAATAACTATACATCTAAATATATACCAAAGGGGAACAAATATAAACGATTAAAACTAAATCCTACATGGCTGACACATGATGTTAAAAGAGCAATAAACAACAAAAAAATAGCCTTCAAAAAATACAAATCTGATGGGTCAGCTATAACATTTAAACAGTACAAGGAGCTTAATAAAATCTGTAAAAATGTAATAAAAACAGCAAAAATTCAAAATGAGAGACAGGTGGCCAAAGAAAGCAAAACTAATCCTAAATATTTTTTTAGATATATGAATGCAAAAAAACCAAGGACAGAGCATGTAGGACCCCTTAATAATGATAATGGGGAGGTTGTCACAGGCGATCAAGAGAAGGCGGAGCTACTGAATGGGTTCTTTAGTTCTGTATACACTATGGAAGAAGGAACTGACATTGGCCAGGTCAGTGCTGGTAACACATCATGTAATGTACTGAACTGGCTTAATGTAGAGATGGTACAAGGTAAGTTAAGTGATATAAATGTAAGCAAATCCCCAGGGCCGGGTGGACTACACCCAAGAGTTCTTTGAGAGGTAAGTTCAGTAATATCTGTACCCCTGTTCATGATATTTAGAGATTCTCTGGTGTCTGGTATTGTGCCAAGGGACTGGCGGAAGGCGAATGTGGTGCCAATCTTCAAAAAGGGCTCTAGGTCTTCCCCAGGAAACTATAGACCGGTAAGTTTAACATGCATTGTGGGTAAATTGTTTGAAGGACTTATAAGGGATTACATACAGGAATACATAGGGGATAATTGTATTATAAGTGATAGCCAGCATGGGTTTACTAAGGATAGAAGTTGTCAAACCAATCTAGTTTGCTTTTATGAAGAGGTGAGTAGAAGCCTTGACAGAGGAATGGCTGTGGATATAGTGTTTCTGGATTTTGCTAAAGCGTTTGATACTGTCCCTCACAGACGTCTGACAGGTAAGTTAAGGTCTTTGGGTTTGGAAATTTTAGTTTGTAACTGGATTGAACACTGGCTCATGGATCGTACCCAGAGAGTGGTGGTCAATGATTCGTACTCTGATTGGTCCCCGGTTATTAGTGGTGTACCCCAAGGTTCAGTACTGGGCCCGCTGTTGTTTAATTTATTTATCAATGATATAGAGGATGGTATTAACAGCTCTGTTTCTATTTTTGCAGATGACACCAAGCTTTGTAGCACGGTATAGTCTATAGAGGATGTGCATAAGTTACAAGATGACTTGGATAGACTAAGTGTCTGGGCATCCACTTGGCAAATGAGGTTCAATGTGGATAAATGTATAGTTATGCATCTGGGTACTAATAACCTGCATGCATCGTATGTCTTATGGGGGATTAAACTGTCAGAGTCACTGGTAGAGAAGGATCTGGGTGTACTTGTAGATCACAGACTACAGAATAGCATGCAATGTCAGGCTGCTGCTTCCAAAGCCGGCAGGATATTGTCATGTATCAAAAGAGGCATGGACTCAAGGGACAGGGACATAATACTCCCCCTTTATAAAGCATTGGTACGGCCTCACCTGGAATATGCTGTTCAGTGTCACGATGTCGGCTGGCAGGAGGTGGATCCTCTGTGCCAGAGAGGGATTGGCGTGGACCGTGCTAGTGGACCGGTTCTAAGTCACTACTGGTATTCACCAGAGCCCGCCGCAAAGCGGGATGGTCTTGCTGCGGCGGTAGTGACCAGGTCGTATCCACTAGCAATGGCTCAACCTCTCTGACTGCTGAAGATAGGCGCGGTACAAGGGAGTAGACAGAAGCAAGGTCGGACGTAGCAGAAGGTCGGGGCAGGCAGCAAGGATCGTAGTCAGGGGCAACGGCAGGAGGTCTGGAACACAGGCTAGGAACACACAAGGAAACGCTTTCACTGGCACAATGGCAACAAGATCCGGCGAGGGAGTGCAGGGGAAGTGAGGTATACATAGGGAGTGCACAGGTGAACACACTAATTAGAACCACTTGCGCCAATCAGCGGCGCAGTGGCCCTTTAAATCGCAGAGACCCGGCGCGCGCGCGCCCTAGGGAGCGGGGCCGCGCGCGCCGGGACAGGACCGACGGAGAGCGAGTCAGGTACGGGAGCCGGGGTGCGCATCGCGAGCGGGCGCCACCCGCATCGCGAATCGCATCCCGGCTGGAGGCGGAATCGCAGCGCACCGGGTCAGTGGATCTGACCGGAGCGCTGCAGTAGCGAGAGTGTAGCGAGCGCTCCGGGGAGGAGCGGGGACCCGGAGCGCTCGGCGTGACAGTACCCCCCCCCCCTTGGGTCTCCCCCTCTTCTTAGAGCCTGAGAACCTGAGGAGCAGACTTTTGTCTAGGATATTGTCCTCAGGTTCCCAGGATCTCTCTTCAGGACCACAGCCCTCCCAATCGACCAAAAAAAAGGTTTTCCCTCTGACCTTCTTGGAGGCCAGTATCTCCTTTACTGAGAAGATGTCCGAGGAGCCGGAAACAGGAGTGGGAGAAACAAGTTTGGGAGAGAAACGGTTGATGATGAGTGGTTTAAGAAGAGAAACGTGAAAGGCATTAGGAATACGAAGAGAAGGAGGAAGAAGAAGTTTGTAAGAGACAGGATTAATCTGGCACAAAATTTTGAAAGGACCAAGATAGCGTGGTCCCAATTTGTAGCTAGGAACACGGAAGCGGACATATTTAGCGGAGAGCCATACCTTGTCTCCTGGAGAAAAAATGGGGGGAGCTCTTCTTTTCTTATCAGCAAACTTCTTCATGCGTGATGAAGCCTGTAAGAGAGAATTTTGGGTCTCTTTCCATATGGTGGAAAGATCACGAGTTATTTCATCCACAGCGGGCAAACCAGAGGGCAGGGGAGTAGGGAGGGGGGGAAGAGGGTGACGGCCGTACACCACGAAAAATGGGGATTTGGAAGAAGATTCAGAAACTCTGAAGTTATACGAGAATTCGGCCCATGGTAGAAGATCTGCCCAGTCATCCTGGCGGGAGGAAACAAAATGCCGTAAATAATCACCCAGGACCTGGTTAATTCTTTCTACTTGCCCATTGGATTGAGGATGATAAGCAGAAGAAAAGTTTAATTTAATCTTGAGTTGTTTACAGAGGGCCCTCCAGAATTTTGACACGAATTGGACGCCTCTATCCGAGACGATCTGCGTGGGCAACCCGTGAAGACGAAAAATGTGTACAAAAAATTGTTTTGCCAACTGAGGCGCAGAAGGAAGACCAGGAAGAGGGATGAAATGTGCCATCTTGGAGAATCGATCAACGACCACCCAAACAACAGTGTTGCCACGGGATGGGGGTAAGTCTGTAATAAAGTCCATACCAATCAGAGACCAAGGCTGTTCGGGGACAGGCAGAGGATGAAGAAGACCAGCGGGCTTCTGGCGAGGAGTCTTATCCCGGGCACAGACAGTGCAGGCCCGCACAAAATCAACAACATCCGTCTCCAGAGTCGGCCACCAATAGAAACGAGAGATGAGTTGCACGGATTTCTTGATGCCCGCATGGCCTGCGAGATGGGAGGAGTGACCCCATTTGAGGATTCCGAGGCGTTGGCGTGGAGTGACGAAGGTCTTCCCTGGAGGAGTTTGCCTGATGGAGGCTGGAGAAGTGGAGATCAGGCAGTCAGGAGGAATGATGTGTTGCGGAGAGATCTCTACTTCCGAGGCATCCGAGGAACGAGAGAGAGCATCGGCCCTAATGTTCTTATCGGCAGGCCGAAAGTGAATTTCAAAATTAAATCGGGCAAAGAACAGAGACCACCTGGCCTGGCGAGGATTCAGCCGTTGGGCAGACTGGAGATAGGAGAGATTCTTGTGATCGGTGTAAATAATAACTGGAAATCTTGATCCCTCCAGCAGATGCCTCCATTCCTCAAGTGCTAATTTAATGGCTAGTAGCTCTCGATCCCCGATGGAGTAGTTCCTCTCCGCCGGAGAGAAGGTCCTAGAAAAAAAACCACAAGTAACAGCATGCCCGGAAGAATTTTTTTGTAGAAGGACCGCTCCCGCTCCTACTGAGGAGGCATCTACCTCCAATAGGAAGGGTTTAGATGGGTCAGGTCTGGAGAGCACGGGAGCAGAAGAAAAGGCAGACTTGAGCTGTTTAAAGGCGTCTTCCGCTTGAGGAGGCCATGACTTAGGATTGGCATTCTTTTTGGTTAAAGCCATGATAGGAGCCACAATGGTGGAAAAATGTGGAATAAATTGTCTGTAATAATTGGCGAACCCCAAAAAACGTTGGATAGCATGGAGTCCAGAGGGGCGTGGCCAATCTAAGACGGCAGAGAGTTTGTCTGGATCCATTTGTAGTCCCTGGCCAGAGACCAAGTATCCTAGGAAAGGAAGAGATTGACATTCAAATAGACATTTCTCCATCTTGGCATAAAGTTGATTGTCACGAAGTCTCTGAAGAACCATGCGGACATGCTGGCGGTGTTCTTCTAGGTTGGCAGAAAAAATCAGGATATCGTCCAGATACACAACAACACAGGAATATAAGAGATCACGAAAAATTTCATTAACAAAGTCTTGGAAGACGGCAGGGGCGTTGCACAGGCCAAAGGGCATGACCAGATACTCAAAGTGTCCATCTCTAGTGTTAAATGCCGTTTTCCATTCATCCCCCTCTCTGATGCGGATGAGATTATAAGCACCTCTTAAGTCCAGTTTGGTAAAGATGTGGGCACCTTGGAGGCGATCAAAGAGTTCAGAGATAAGAGGTAGAGGGTAGCGGTTCTTTACCGTGATTTTATTAAGACCGCGGTAGTCAATGCAAGGACGTAGGGAGCCATCTTTTTTGGACACAAAGAAAAATCCGGCTCCGGCAGGAGAGGAGGATTTGCGGATAAAGCCCTTTTTTAAATTTTCCTGGATGTACTCAGACATAGCAAGAGTCTCTGGGGCGGAGAGAGGATAAATTCTGCCCCGGGGTGGAGTAGTGCCCGGGAGGAGGTCAATAGGACAGTCATAAGGCCTGTGAGGAGGTAGAGTCTCAGCTTGTTTTTTGCAAAATACATCCGCAAAGTCCATATAGGCCTTAGGGAGACCGGTTACAGGGGAAACCACAGGGTCACGGCAAGGAGTACTGGGAACCGGTTTAAGGCAGTCCTTGAAACAAGAGGTACCCCAACTCTTGATCTCCCCAGTGGACCAATCCAGGGTTGGGGAATGATGTTGAAGCCAGGGTAGTCCAAGGAGAATTTCGGAAGTACAATTGGGGAGGACCAAAAACTCAATTTTTTCGTGATGATGTCCGATGCACATTAGGAGGGGCTCCGTGCGGAAACGTATGATACAGTCCAATCTTTCATTGTTAACACAATTGATGTAGAGGGGTCTGGCGAGACTGGTCACCGGGATGTTGAACCTGTTGATGAGAGAGGCCAAAATAAAATTTCCTGCAGATCCGGAATCCAAGAAGGCCATAGTAGAGAAGGAGAAGGTAGAGGCAGATATCCGCACAGGCACAGTAAGACGTGGAGAAGCAGAGTTGACATCAAGGACTGTCTCACCTTTGTGCGGAGTCAGCGTACGTCTTTCCAGGCGGGGAGGACGGATAGGACAATCCTTCAGGAAGTGTTCGGTACCGGCACAGTACAGGCAGAGATTCTCCATGCGGCGTCGTGTCCTCTCTTGAGGTGTCAGGCGAGACCGGTCGACCTGCATAGCCTCCACGGCGGAAGGCACAGGAACGAATTGCAGGGGACCAGAGGAGAGAGGAGCCGGGGAGAAAAAACGCCTCGTGCGAACAAAGTCCATATCCTGGCGGAGCTCCTGACGCCTTTTGGAAAAACGCATGTCAATGCGAGTGGCTAGATGAATGAGTTCATGTAGGTTAGCAGGGATTTCTCGTGCGGCCAGAACATCTTTAATGTTGCTGGATAGGCCTTTTTTAAAGGTCACGCAGAGGGCCTCATTATTCCAGGATAGTTCTGAAGCAAGAGTACGGAATTGTACGGCGTACTCGCCAACGGAAGAATTACCCTGGACCAGGTTCAACAGGGCAGTCTCAGCAGAAGAGGCTCGGGCAGGTTCCTCAAAGACACTTCGAATTTCCGAGAAGAAGGAGTGTACAGAGGCAGTGACGGGGTCATTGCGGTCCCAGAGCGGTGTGGCCCATGACAGAGCTTTTCCAGACAGAAGGCTGACTACGAAAGCCACCTTAGACCTTTCAGTAGGAAACTGGTCCGACATCATCTCCAAGTGCAGGGAACATTGAGAAAGAAAGCCACGGCAAAATTTAGAGTCCCCATCAAATTTATCCAGCAAGGATAGTCGTAGGCCTGAAGCGGCCACTCGCTGCGGAGGAGGTGCAGGAGCTGGCGGAGGAGATGATTGCTGAAGCTGTGGTAGTAGCTGCTGTAGCATCACGGTCAGTTGAGACAGCTGGTGGCCTTGTTGCGCTATCTGTTGTGACTGCTGGGCGACCACCGTGGTGAGGTCGGCGACAACTGGCAGAGGAACTTCAGCGGGATCCATGGCCGGATCTACTGTCACGATGCCGGCTGGCAGGAGGTGGATCCTCTGTGCCAGAGAGGGATTGGCGTGGACCGTGCTAGTGGACCGGTTCTAAGTCACTACTGGTTTTCACCAGAGCCCGTCGCAAAGCGGGATGGTATTGCTGCGGCGGTAGTGACCAGGTCGTATCCACTAGCAACGGCTCAACCTCTCTGACTGCTGAAGATAGGCGCGGTACAAGGGAGTAGACAGAAGCAAGGTCGGACGTAGCAGAAGGTCGGGGCAGGCAGCAAGGATCGTAGTCAGGGGCAACGGCAGGAGGTCTGGAACACAGGCTAGGAACACACAAGGAAACGCTTTCACTGGCACAATGGCAACAAGATCCGGCGAGGGAGTGCAGGGGAAGTGAGGTATACATAGGGAGTGCACAGGTGAACACACTAATTAGAACCACTTGCGCCAATCAGCGGCGCAGTGGCCCTTTAAATCGCAGAGACCCGGCGCGCGCGCGCCCTAGGGAGCGGGGCCGCGCGCGCCGGGACAGGACCGACGGAGAGCGAGTCAGGTACGGGAGCCGGGGTGCGCATCGCGAGCGGGCGCCACCCGCATCGCGAATCGCATCCCGGCTGGAGGCGGAATCGCAGCGCACCGGGTCAGTGGATCTGACCGGAGTGCTGCAGTAGCGAGAGTGTAGCGAGCGCTCCGGGGAGGAGCGGGGACCCGGAGCGCTCGGCGTAACATTCAGTTTTGGGCACCTGTCCATAAAAGGGACACTGCGGAGTTGGAAAGGGTGCAGAGACGTGCGACTAAACTAATATGGGGCATGGAACATCTTAGCTATGAGGAGAGATTAAAGGAGTTACAATTGTGTAGTCTTGAGAAGAGACGTTTAAGGGGGGATATGATAAACGTATATAAGTATATTAATGGCCCATACAAAAAATATGGAGAAAAACTGTTCCAGGTTAAACCCCCCCAAAGGACGAGGGGGCACTCCCTCCGTCTGGAGAAGAAAAAGTTTAGTCTCAAGGGGCGACACACCTTCTTTACCGCGAGGACTGTGAATTTATGGAACGGTCTACCTCAGGTACTGGTCACAGCAGGAACAATTAACAGCTTTAAAACAGGATTAGATACATTCCTGGAACAAAATAACATTAATGCTTATGAAGAAATATAAAATCCCATCCCTTCCCCAATATCGCGCCACACCCCTACCCCTTAATTCCCTGGTTGAACTTGATGGACATATGTCTTTTTTCGACCGTACTAACTATGTAACTATGCAATATCAATAACAGTCCAGATAGCAAAGTCAATTTGTAGTTGAGCAGCGATTGACAGTTGGTTGGGATCAGATAAGCTCAGTTTAGCTTTTAGAAGATTCTGTAACATAGATCCGCTGGATTTAGGGGTGCGTTTAGGTCCAGTGATCTTGCGGAGAGTAGCAGGGAATTGTAAATCTATAACCACTTTGGTATAGGCCGAGGCCGCAAGGTTTTGGCCTAGTAAACCTACTTGAAAGTTGCGGAGCTCCTACCTCGTTAAGTGTCAGCAACTCAAGAGAGCGAATAATGGCCACAGCTCCCTTATATGGGCAGGGGCTGGCCATTTTGGATTGGTCCAGAACAACTGTCACTCACCGTTACACGGCATTGTGGGTGAACACGTGACATAAGAACCACCAAAGGGCCTTCAACATACCATAGAGTTCTGAGCAGCGGATCACATGACCTAAGGTCCTGCAACGCCAAACAAGTGAGTAATGCAATGTACATATTTACAGTGATAACATTTATAAACATTAACTTACTAAGGGGTGACTAGGGGCTAACTAGGGAAGCGGTCCCCCTCAGTCCTAGGGACTCTGACTTTGGGGACACCCCCCCACCAAGGCGCAGTATGAAATACGGTGTCGGGAGACCACATATGCAATTGCAGTGTAATGCCGATCAGATCTAGTATATGATGGGAACCTACACTAAACAGAGTCACCCCACTTGGGTGTAGGCTACAAAATATTCTCATGGAGGATCCAGCTTTACTCTACTATTATTAATATGAGCCCTGGACAGATGGGTGGAGATCACAACCAAGATGGCTGCAGCCACTCCTTTACAAGTACAATACAATAAAACGTCATTGACTATAGTAAAATCACAGTGAAAATCGGCAAAACAATAAGATGTGGGCCCAGGGATTACTGAGGATCTGACCATGTTTATTCTCCAGACTAATTTGGGTTATATTGTTCTGCTTGTTTATGTCACTCATTGTAGATCACTATTTACTAATGTTACACTTTATTAGTTGCTTACAATTTGCACTTTATGTTCTTACACCACTTATAGAAGGAAGAAAAATATTGTCTTGTACTTAAAGGGGTACTCTGCCCCTAGATATCTTATACCCTATCTAAAGGATAGGGGATAAGATGTCTGATTGCGGGGTCCTGCCACTGGGAACCCTCACGATCTCGGCTGCGGCACCCTAGACATCCGGTCCACGGAGCGAACTTCGCTCTGTGCCGGATGACTGGTGATGCAGGGCGGAGGATTTTGATGTCACGGTCATGGCTGCTTGTCACGTCACAGCCACGCCCCCTCAATGCAAGTCTATGGGAGGGGCGTCACGCCCCCTCTCATAGACTTGCATTGAGGTGGTGTAGCCGTGACATCATGAAAATCCAGCTTGTACAATTAGAAAGTCGTTGGATCCATCGATTACAAACCCTACATCTCCATGGGTTAAATGACCACATCAGTTTGTCCCGTTTATCTAGATTCCACCTTTTCCAATCTGTGGGTTTATGATCACTTAGTCTAGTGTCTTCCAGAAGGCTCCTGTGGTCATGTCGTGGACCACAGGGACCTTATTTTTAGCAGTTTTTATGGGTTTTAACTGTTTATATGTTCACATCCCCCCATCTTAGTGCTCGGGATATGCTCATTCAATCTAGGTTTGTCCTTTGTTTTTATTATACTCTTGTCCGATTACATAGGATGGGGGTCTTGGGGTCCGATATCTGCTTTAGGTGTGGAAGAGAGAGGGGCACCATCTTACATGTGGTTTGGACTTGCTCCTGTGTTGTGTAGTGGTGCTCGCGAATATTCGCAATGCTAATTTTATTCGCACTATAGCACAACATATTCACAATTTTTTCACAATACACATCACAGAGATCATCCCTCTCTGCTTCCAGCTTGAGTGGTGTAAAGAAGGCTCTAATACTACTGTGTGAGACTGGCACGTGAATATTGATACCTCCTTTCTTTTAGCTTGTGGGCTAATGAGAATGATGCAAATACAGTTGTTGGAGTTTAGCAACATACCCAGCAACCAATAGAAAAGTATCCCACCCCTTCGTTATGGGTGGGTTCACACCACGTTTCTACCCATACGGGAGCGCACCCGTATGGTAATTCTATTCAATGAGCCAACTGGAGTGAAACGTTCGCTCCGGTCGGCTCATTTTTGCCCTGTATGCGCTTTTCCAACTGGACCTAAAACCGTGGTCGACTATGCAGTGGTCTCCAAACTGTAGCCCTCCAGATGTTGCAAAACTTCAATTCCCAGCATGCCCAGGCAGTCAGTGCATGCTGAAAGTTGTAGTTTTGCAACATCTGGAGGACCACAGTTTGGAGACCTCTACTTAGCGGTCTCCAAACTGTTCTTCCCCAGTTGTTGCATAACTAGAACTCCAAGCATGCCTTTTGGCGGTCAGTGCATGCTGGGAGTTGCAGTTTTGCAACAGCAGAAGGCACACTGGTTGGGAAACACGGAACTAGAGTCTGTTTCCTAACTCAGTGATTCCAACCCGTGGTGATTCAAAAAATCTGTCAGACACCTGTGGGGTGTAAATGCTCACTGCACCCCTTATTACATTATGAGAGGGGTGTAGTTTCCAAAATGGGGTCACATGTGGGGGGTCCACTGTTCTGGCACTATGGGGGCTTTGTAAACACGCGTGGCCTTCAATTCCAGACACATTCTCTCTCCAAAATCCCAATGGCGCTCCTTCACTTCTGAGCATTGTAGTTCGCCCGCAGAGCATTTTGCATCCACATATGGGGTATTTATATACTCAGAAGAAATGGGGTTACAAATAGTGGGGAGCTTTATTTCCTATTTTACCTTGTGAAAATGAAAAATTTAGGGTAACACCAGCATTTTAGTGAAAAAAAAATTGTTCTCAGTTTCCCATCCAATTTTAACGAAATATCTTCAAACACCTGTGGGGTGTTAAGGAGCGCTATACCCCGTGTTCCGTTCCGTGAGGGGTGTAGTTTCCAAAATGGGGTCACATGTGGCTATTTATTTTTTTGCATTTATGTCAGAACTGCTGTAAAATTAGCCACCCCTGTGCAAATCACCAATTTCGGCCTCAAATGTACATAGTGAGCTCTCACTCCTGAGCCTTGTTGTGCACCTGCAGTGCCTTATACGTCCACATATGGGGTATTTCCGTGCTCAGGAGAAATTACGTTACAAATTTTGGGGGACTTTTTTCCTTTTACCGCTTGTGAAAATAAAAAGTATGGGCCAACACCAGCATGTTAGTGTAAAAATTTGTATTTTTTTTACACTAACAGGCTGGTGTAGACCCCAACTTTTCCTTTTCATAAGGGGTAAAAGGAGAAAAAGGCCCCCAAAATGTGTAATGCAATTTCTCCCGAGTACAGAAATACCCCATATATGGCCCTAAACTGTTTCCTTGAAATATGACAGGGCTCTGAAGTGAGAGAGCACCATGCACATTTGAGGACTAAATTAGGGATTGCATAGGGGCAGATATAGGGGTATTCTATGCCTGTGATTCAAAAAAAGGGTGCCTCCAGCTGTTGCTAAACTCCCAGCATGCCTGGAAAGTCAGTGGCTGTCCGGAAATGCTGGGAGTTGATGTTTTGCAACAGCTGAAGGGTCTGTTTTGGAAACACTGCCGTATGATATGTTTTTCATTTTTATTTGGGGGGGGGGGGGCAGAGTAAGGGGTGTATATGTAGTGTTTTACACTTTATTATGTGTAGTGTAGTGAAGTGTAGTGTTTTTAGGGTATATTTGCACAGGAGGGTTTACGGTGAGTTTCCCACTAGAAATTTGTGCCGCAGCTCAAACTTAAAACAGGAAACTCACTGTAAAACCACCTGTGTAAGTGTACCCTGTACGTTCACATGGGGGGGGGGGGCAAACCTCCAGCTGTTGCAAAACAACTCCCAGCATGCACTGACAGACCATACATGCTAGGAGTTGTAGTTTTGCAACAGCTGGAGGCACACTGGTTGGAAAACCTTCAGTTAGGTTCTGTTACCTAACTCAGTATTTTCCAACCAGTGTGCCTCCAGCTGTTGCAAAACTACAACTCCCAGCATGTACTGGGAGACGTAGTTATGTAACAGCTGGAGGTGCACAACTACAACTCCCAGCATGCTTAGACAGCTGTTTGCTTTTTGGGCATGCTGGTATGTGCAGTTCTGCAACAGCTGGAGAGCTACAGTTTAGAGACCACTGCACAGTGGTCTCCAAACTATGGCCCTCCAGATGTTGCAAAATTACAACTCCCAGCATGCCCAGACAGCTGTTTGCTGTCTGGGCATGCTGGGAGTTGTAGTTTTGCAAGTTTTTCTCATGCTCGAATATATGTTTAGACTTTAAAGAAAATATATTTGCGCATATATGAATAATAATATGTTTTCACATATGTGAATAATATTTTTACGTGAAATTTCGTATACGCGAAATAAAAGTCGTGAATATAACAAATATGCAAATTTAGCGCATATATGACGAATATTCATGCATATATTTGCGAAATATCGCTAATTCGAATATGGCCTATGCCATTCATCACTAATTGTTTTTACTACATATTTTAAAGAACTTTTTGAGGAAGGCCATAATAGGCAGAAACATCAATACAACCATTTGATTGGTCTAAAAAATTCTTTATTAAAAGAATTCAGCATCGTAGCCAGGGGTCGTCACCGGGAGATCAGTCAGAATGAAGCCACATCATGGTCGGGTGGGAATCATGGTCCATAAAACTTAGCCGAGGTCATGTCCGGGGGATCATTCAGGAGGTGGATGTTCCTCAGGTCTCTGGTGGATCCAGGCAGATGCTGTAAAAAACACAATGTTATTATTATACTAGATATAGAGAGAGGGAAGGAACTGTATTTATTTCATGTGAAATATTACATACCTATAGCAGCAAAGCAGGGCCAGGAACAGCATCAAGAACGGAGTGCCGATAATAACGCTTCGTGGTATATACTGGAAGCGATCGCTTAGGTCTTGAATCTGTGAAGATATTGACCTCCGGATTCCTAAAAAACACAAAATCATGTTATTAAAACAGGTATTTATCTTATTTCCTACTATACACATAGAGGAGGATACTTACTCACGAGTCCCTGGTCCTTGGCACTGTCTGTGGGCACATCATATCCAGAATGAGGGATGATGGTATTTTCCTCAACTGGAGGCAGAGGACGGCTGCTGACAGCACACATCCAACACACAAAGAAAAATACTTGGAAAATCATTTCCTAAATGCACAAAACACACGATAAATAATTGAGCAATGCTCTCTCTCCTATCACTTCTCTCACAAAGAGATCTACAGCTCCTGACCACTGATTCCTTGTATGGAACTCGGTGATGTCATAATAGACACTGTCACCTGCCTGAGACATCACCAAGTGGCAGTGTAACATATTCCCCTTTTTCCATACAAGGTTATACATATATTAAGTTGTTATTTTAGGTCATTATCATTTATTAATTCACTTTTAATACATTTTTTTGAAGAAAAAAAAGATAGCAATTTAACACTTTCTTCTTTTCGGTCTTAAAATTTAGGAATTTTTGAAGTCTCAACTGGCGATTTAACCCCTTAAGGACGCAGCCCATTTGGGCCTTAAGGACGCAGAAAATGTTATTTTTACGTTTTCATTTTTTCCTCCTCCCCTTCAAAAAATCATAACTCTTTTATATTTTCATCCACAGACTAGTATGAGGGCTTGTTTTTTGCGCGACCAGTTATCCCTTGTAATGCCATCACTCACTTTACCATAAAATGTATGGCGCAACCAAAAAAATACTATTTGTTTGGGGAAATTAAAAAGAAAACCGCAATTTTGCTCATTTTGGAAGGTTTCGTTTTCATGCCGTACAATTTATCGTAAAAGGGACATGTGTTCTTTATTCTTTGGGTCAATACAATTAAAATGATACCCGTGATAAAATACTTTTCTATTACTGTTGCGCTTAAAAAAAATCACAAACTTTTTAACCAGAATAGTATGTTTAAGATCCCCCTATTTTGAAGACCTATAACTTTTTCATTTTTCCGTGTAAGCGGAGGTATGAGGGCTAATTTTTTGCGCTTTTTATTGATACCATATTTGCTAATATAAAACTTTTAATACATTTTTTATTAATTTTGTTTGGAATAAAATGTTATAAAAAAGCAACTACTTTTTTTTTTTTTATGTTCACACCGTTCACCGTATGGTATCATTAACATTTTATTTTAATAGTTCAGATATTTATGCACACGGCGATACCAAATATGCATATAAAATATTTTTTTAACACTTTTTGTGGGTGAAATACGGAAAATGGAGCAATTTACGTTTTTACTGGGGGAGGGGGTTTTTCAATTTTTTTTACTTTTCTTACTTTTATTTTTACACTTTAATAGTCCCCATAGGGGACTATTTAAAGCAATCACTCGATTGCTAATCCTGTTCAGTGCTATGTATAGGACACAGCACTGATCAGCATTATCGGTCATCTTCTGCTCTGGTCTGCGGGAAGGCAGATCAGAGCAGAAGACTCCCGGAAGACAGCGTAGGCAGGTGAGGGGACCTCCAGCTGCCGTGCTGGATGATCGGATCACCACAGCAGCGCTGTGGGCGATCCGCTCATCCAATTAAGTGACCGCGATGCTGCAAATGCCGTGATCTGTATTGATCAAGGCATCTGAGGGGTTAATGGCGGACATCCACAGTGAAAATCGGCAAAACAATAAGATAAGGGCCCAAGGATTACTGAGGTTCTGACCATGTTTATTCTCCAGACTAATTTGGGTTATATTGTTCTGCTTGTTTATGTCACTCATTGTAGATCACTATTTACTAATGTTACACTTTATTAGTTGCTTACAATTTTCACTTCATGTTCTTACACCACTTGTACTTAAAGGGGTACTCCGCCCCTAGACATCTTATACCCTATCTAAAGGATAGGGGATAAGATGTCTGATTGCGGGGTCCTGCCACTGGGGACCCTCACGATCTCGGCTGCGGCACCCTAGAGATCCGGTGCACGGAGCATACTTGGCTTTGTGCCGGATGACTGGTGATGCATAGCAGTCACCCTCCCATAGACTTGCATTGAGGTGGCATAGCTGTGACATCACAAGCCTCCCACACACAAAATATATTTTAAAAACATATGTGTGTGTGAAACATTGACCATAGATTTGTTGGTCAGAGGCTGGGAAACTGGAAAATCCAGCTTTCACAATTAGAAAGTCGTTGGATCCATCTATTACAAACCCTACATCCCCATGGGTTAAATGGCCACATCAGTTTTGCCCCGTTTATCTAGATTCCACTTTTTCCAATCTGTGGGTTTATGATCACTTAGTCTAGTGGCTTCCAGCAGGCCCCTGTGGCCATGTTGTGGACCACAGGGACCTAATTTTTAGTAGTTTTTATGGGTTTTAACTGTTTACATGTTCACATCCCCCCATCTTAGTGCTCAGGATATGCTCATTCAATCTAGGTTTGTCCTTGGGGTCGGATATCTGCTTTAGGTGTGGGACAGAGAGGGGCACCTTCTTACATGCGGTTTGGACTTGCTCCTGTGTTGTGTAGTGGTGCATTCACAATGCTAATTTTATTTGCACTATAGCACTTTATATTCGCAATTACGAATATTCGCTTTTTTTCCCCATAATACACGTCACAGAGATCCTCCCTCTCTGCTTCCAGCTTGAGTGGTGTAAAGAAGGCTCTAATAACACTATGTGAGACTGGCACGCGAATATTCGCATATGCGAATATTCGCAAATATTGATCCCTCCTTTCTTTTAGCTTGTGGGCCAATGAGAATGATGCAAATACAGTTGTCGGAGTTTATCAACATACCCAGCAACCAATAGGACAGTATCCCACCCCTTCGCTATGGGTAGGTTCACCACGTTTCTACCCATACGGGAGCGCACCCGCATGGTAATTCAATTCAATGAGCCAACCGGAGTGAAACGTTCGCTCCGGTCGGCTCATTTTTGCCCCGTATGGGCTTTTCCAACTGGACCTAAAACCGTGGTCGACTATGCATTGGTCTCCAAACTGTAGCCCTCCAGATGTTGCAAAGCTACAATTCCCAGCATGCCCATGCAGTCAGTGCATGCTGAAAGTTGTAGTTTTGCAACATCTGGAGAACCACAGTTTGGAGACCACTACTTAGCGGTCTCCAAACTATTCTTCCCCAGTTGTTGCATAACTACAACTCCTATCATGCCTTTCGGCGGTCAGTGTCCAATCCAAAGGTCCATCCCCATCTCATTTAAGTGAATCCCATCAGCCGCCATAAAGGCCAGATCCCCAGCCTCCAGCTTCTGATGCCTCAAGGCCAAACCCCCAATACGGGCCACAAAGCGCCCCACCACCTTTTTCACCTTGGCGCGTGCCCTGTTCAGGCCAGCCACCGATCTCCCATGCCTACAAGTTCGCCGAGCCACCATGTCTGACCAAACCAGCACAATGCCCGTTAACGACGACTGCAACCTTAAAAAATCAATCTTAATATCCCTACCATCACGCACCTAAACCCCTTTCCAAAAACCCCACACCGCCTGGCGAACCAAAAAGATTTAGTGACATCCACCAAACCCTTAGCCTTGAACCAGAATGCCAAAGCCGCCAAATGCCGACCAATACCCGACACAGAAACTCCTTCTCCAAACGCCCTGCCCACATAATACAAGAGCGCCGCCTCCCAATCTTCCACCGTGAAAAGACCCCCCAAACGGCCAGTCAAAACCTCCCAATCAGCCCACCAGCGACTGTAGGCCTTCCACGTAGCCGCACACACAGACCGACAAATTAAACCCAGGGCCACCCTCATACCAGACTCAACAAGCTCACCAGACAAGGGATCCCCCGTGCACTGCCTCCGGCGCCAGTTTCTGGAATCGCTCCCACTGAAAACGAGAAATGGCATCAGCAACAGTATTCTCAACCCCAGGCACCTGAGCCGCTACAAAATGCGCATTAAGCTCCAACCCCTTCAAAACTAAATGGCGCAACAACTTAACAACCGGCGGCGAATGGGCCGTCTGGTTATTGATGGCCTGTACCACCTCCAAATTGTCGCAGTGAAAGCAAACCCTGCGATCCCCCAACTCCGCCCCCCAAACCTCCACCGCCACCACAATCGGAAATAATTCCAACAAAGCCAAATTTTTGGTCAAACCCAACTGCCGCCATTCCTCCGGCCATTGCCCTGCACACCACTCCCCCTTGAAATACGCCCCAAAACCGCACCCTCCAGCCGCGTCTGTGAACAAATTCAATGCCTCACTCAACGCCGGCGAGACCGGCACCAGCGAGCGCCCATTGTACCTACCCAAAAACGACCGCCACACCCCCAAGTCAGTCCTCAAATCCGCCGACAAGCGGACAAAATGATGAGGCCGTCGGGCCCAAGCCGTAGCAGCCGCCAGGCACCGACAAAAAACACGCCCAATAGGCATAATGCGACATGCAAAATTAAGACAGCCCAACAAAGATTGAACCTCCCGTAGTCGCATCTTCACAGACCTACACGCCCGCTCCACCGCCCCCCGCAACTCCTCCAGTTTGTCATCGGGCAGACGACACTCCATCGCCACAGTATCAATGATGATACCCAAGAACTTCACCGATGTGGCCGGCCCCTCCGTTTTGTCCGGCGCCAACGGAACCCCGAACCACGCCGCCACCCTCTGCATAACCTGCAACAAAATAGCGCAAACATAAGACCCCACCGGGCCCACAAACAAAAAATCGTCCAGGTAATGCAGCACCGAATCAACCTGAGATTCCTGCCGCACCACCCACTCCAAAAACGTACTGAAACGTTCAAAATAAGCGCAGCTGATGGAACAACCCATCGGTAAGCAGAGGTCAACAAAAAACTTCCCCCAATACAACACCCCTACAAGCGAAAACTATCAGGATGGACGGGCAGTAAACAAAACGCCGCCTCAATGTCTGTTTTCGCCAGTAACGCCCCGGGCCTATACTTCCGAACCCACTCCAGCGCCGTGTCAAAAGACGTGTATGACACCACGCACAGCGACGGGTCAGTACCGTCATTCACCGAATCCCCCTCAGGATGAGAGAGATGGTGAATCAGACAGAACTTGTTGGGCTCCTTCTTAGGCACCAACCCCAAGGGAGATACGCGCAATCCCTCCAACGGCGGAAAATCAAATGGCCCCGCCATCCTACCTAGAGCCACTTCCGACAACAGCTTTTCCTCCACCAGATCCGTCTGCGCTAATGCCGACACTAAATTGCGCACAACCCCACCCCCTGACCCCGCCGCCGTACTCGGAATCCTAAAACCTTCCGCAAAACCGTCCCACAACAAACGTGCCGCCTCCCTATTTGGGTAGCAATCTAGAAAAGGCCCCAACCTTTCCACTCTCACCGGCGTCGCCCCCTTTCTGGTGAGCGTCACCACCTCGCCCCTTCCCCTTCTTAAAACAGCGGGACAGGCCCTGGGCCCCCCCCCCCCACATCCGGAGCATTCTTGTTTAAATTTGCAGTCGGCGCCAAACTTGCAGTTCCCCTCATTAAACTGCCAGCCAACTCCACGCCCTGCTCCTGCCGGCCGCCCTGAACTGGACCCAGAACTGCCGTCCCCGTCCCGAAAGGACTGCTACCCACCACCCCGCGGAGCGGCCATCAGCCGCATCCACAGACTAATGTCCTTATGATCCCACCGGAGTGACGGCCATCCTCTGCCTAAACTGTTCATCATATCGGAGCCAGGCAGTCCCCCCATAAACCCCATAGGCCTCCCCTATGGAATCCAAGTAACAGAAAAGTCCGCAGCAATGCTCCGGCGCTTTCTCCCCCACTACACTGACCAAGATTGCAAACGCCTGCAACCAATTTGAAAAAGTACGCGGAATCAGCCGATACCGCCTCTTTTCCTCCTCCTCCTCCTTCTTCTTGCTATTCTAGGGCTTAACCCTATCCAAATTAAATTTTTCCAGAGGGAGCAGGGAAAAAATTTCCACATACTCCCCCTTCCAAATTTTTTCCCTCACCTCCGCCTTCAAATGCGCCCCCAGCGGACCTTCAAGACAGACATAAACCTCGCCACACGCCGCGTCCGTTAGCCTAACATCACTGACCCCATTACCGCCGGCGCCACCACCGGCACTACTACGCCCTGTCCCCAGCACCACCCCCCCCCCAGACCTTCCTTACCTCCAGCCACCAGCCCAACTCCACTAGGCGCACCCCCCCCCTGCGCTCCCCACTTGCACCGGTGACACCCCCACACTCAAAACCCCCCAACTCAATAACGCCAGCATACCACTAAGAAAAAACTGCAATCCTGCTAAATTCCCCCCTGCCACCCCCTCCCCCGAACAGAAGATAGTGGTGCACTCACCCAACCTCACCGGCTGGGAACCAGCGGCCGTAACTCCTGGCGATGGACAACACCTCACTCCTGCTCCATCATCCACGGCAGACGCAGAAAGGACCGGGCGACCCCCGCCTGTCACATCATCAACACCAGCAGCAGACCCAGCGGCAGCAACCCGAGGCCGTCTTTCATCTCTCCCGTCGCCCCTAGCAACAGGCCCCACCCCTTGTGAACGAACCGTAGGGGGTCCATTGGCAGCAGGATGAAGAGACACTGTGGGCACAGACATAGGAGCAGTAGATTGCAGAGGGGACACTTCCTCCCCACCATCAGACTCACTGCAGCAGCTAGGAGCAGGGCTGGCCCCGCCTCCCGACCTCCTCCTCCCTGCGTTCTGAGCCACTGCTCTGCCACCTACCCCTCACAGCTCCAGGGGCCGCAGTGTCCTCCCGATCAGTGTCCTGGGTAACAGCCGGGGCCGCAGGCATCTGTCCTCCCGGCTGGCAGACAGGGACATCAGTGGCACATGCAGCAGACTGCCGAGCCCGCCCCCGATCCGGGACAGTAGCAGAGGGGCGGGCCGCATGGGTACCAGGCTCCACTCGCCGCCCAGACGCCGAGGCCGCAGGACCCCGGGCCCGGGATACCACCGCCGCCGTAGCACCACCGGAGGCCCACACGTCCCTCCTGGAGCAACGCGCAGGGGAGGCTTGGGATCGCGCCAACGGGCGTTGGCGGCGAGGCGAATCCGGGGAGAGACGGGCCGGCGGGTGAGAGTGCCGGCCACTGGAGCGAGTCCCCGACCCCGGCCCCGTCCGTGCCGCAGCCGGAACCAGAGCAGGGAAGCGTCCCTCCAGCCAGCCAGGACCCTGCTTGAGGGCCTAATTACCTCACCAGGGCAAGAAGTTCATTCAGACGATCCATCATCAGGTGAGCCACACACTTCTTCTCCGGCTACGTGCCAACTGACACCTGCTGTCCCTTCACTTCCCCCTTTTATGCCCTCCTGACCCCTCCCCTTATTTTTCCCTCCCTGACCTACACTTGACCCATTTGCTTGCACGTATTCCCCTGTCATGTGCCCCTCCACTCCGATTTTCTCCATTCCAGGGCTTTTCTGACCGTACATGCTGGGAGTTGTAGTTTTGCAACAGCTGGAGGCACAAAGGTTGGAATCATTGAGCTAGAGTCTGTTTCCTAACTCAATGGTTCCCCACCAGTGTGCCTACAGCTGTTGCAAAACTACAACTCCCAGCATGTGTGGTCTGTCAGTGCATTCTTGGAGTTGTAGTTTTGCAACAACTTAAGGTTTCCCCCCCCCCCCCGCCCCATGTAGAGGGTACATTCACACGGGCGGGTTTTCAGTGGGTTTCCTTCTAACAGTGTGATCTGCGACAAATTCTCCGCCGCTGCTCAAACTCCCAGCGGAAAACTCACTGTGGACCCTCACCAGTGTGAATGTACCCTAAAAACACTATACTACACTAAAACAAAATAAAAAGTAAAACGCTACATACATCCCCCCACCCCCAATAAAAATGAAAAACATTTCATACGGCAGTGTTTCCTAAACGGAGCCTCCAGCTGTTGCTAAACAACAACTCCCAGTATTGCCGGACAGCCATTGACTGTCCTGGCAGGCTGGGAGTTTTAAAACAGCTGGAGGCACTCTGTTTGGGAAACTCTGGCATAGGGTTTTGGTGGAGACAAGCGCCATCCTTGTATCAGGGTTTGCCCCTATTGTAAATTCCAAATTTAGGCCTCAAATGTGAATTGCGCTCTCAGAGCCCTGTTATATTTCAAGGCAACAGTTTAGGGCCACATATGGGGTATTTCCGTAGTCAGGAATAATTGCATTCCAAATTTG
This sequence comes from Hyla sarda, assembly GCF_029499605.1. Classification (NCBI taxonomy): domain Eukaryota; kingdom Metazoa; phylum Chordata; class Amphibia; order Anura; family Hylidae; genus Hyla; species Hyla sarda. The sequence goes on along the minus strand of NC_079195.1, from coordinate 141,036,173 downwards.
AGGGGGATTTTTCTGCTTTTACCCCTTATGAAAAGGAAAAGATGGGGTCTACACCAGCATGTTAGTGTAAAACAAAAACGAAAAAAAATTACACTAACATGCTTAGCATTTTCACAAGGGGTAATAGGAGACTTTGTAACCCCATTTATTCTGAGTATGGTAATACCCCATATGTGGATGTAAAGTGCTCTGCTGGCGCACTACAGGTCTCAGGAGAGGAGGAGCGCCATTGAGCTTTTGAAGAGAGAATTTGTTTGGAATGGAAGTCGGGGGCCTTGTGCGTTTACAAAGCCCCTGTAGTGCCAGAACAGTGGACCCCCCCCCCCCACATGTGACCCCATATTGGAAACTACACATCTCACAGAATTTAATAATGGGTGCAGTGAGCATTTACATCCCACTGGCGTTTGACAGATCTTTGGAACAGTGGGCTGTGCAAATGAAAAATTAAATTTTTCATTTTTACGGACAACTGTTCCGAAATATGGGGTATTTCCGTACTCAGGAGAAATTGCATGTTAGTGTAAAAATTTGTATTTTTTTTTACACTAACAGGCTGGTGTAGACCCCAACTTTTCCTTTTCATAAGGGGTAAAAGGAGAAAAAGCCCCCCAAAATTTGTAACACAATTTCTCCCGAGTACAGAAATACCCCATATGTGGCCCTTAACTGTTTCCTTGAAATACGACAGGGCTCCGAAGTGAGAGAGCACCATGCGCATTTGAGGACTAAATTAGGGATTGCATAGGAGCGGACATATAGGTATTCTACGCCAGTGATTCAAAAACAGGGTGCCTCCAGCTGTTGCTAAACTCCCAGCATGCCTGGACAGTCAGTGGCTGACCGGAAATGCTGGGTGTGGATGTTTTGCAAAAGCTGAAGGCTCCGTTTTGGAAACATGATATGTTTTTCATTTTTATTGTGGGGGGGGGGGGGGGGCAGTGTAAGGAGTGTATATGTAGTGTTTTACACTTTATTATGTGTAGTGTAGTGTAGTGTTTTTAGGGTATATTTGCACAGGAGGGTTTACGGTGAGTTTCCCGCTAGAAGTTTATGCTGTGGCGGGAAATTTGCCGCAGCTCAAACTTGAAACAGGAAACTCACTGTAAAACCGACTGTGTAAATGTACCCTGTACGTTTACATAGGGGGGTGGGGGGGTGCAAACCTCCAGCATGCACTGACACATGCAAACTCCCAGCATGCACTGATTGACCATACATGCTAGGAGTTGTAGTTTTGCAACAGCTGGAGGCACACTGGTTGGAGAACCTTCAGTTAGGTTCTGTTACCTAACTCAGTATTTTCCAACCAGTGTGCCTCCAGCTGTTGCAAAACTACAACTCCCAGCATTTACTGGGAGATGTAGTTATGCAACAGCTGGAGGTGCGCAACTACAACTCCCAGCATGCCAAGACAGCTGTCTGCTGTTTGGGCATGCTGGGATTTGCAGTTCTGCAACAGCTGGAGGGCTACAGTTTAGAGACCACTGCACAGTGGTCTCCAAACTGTGGCCCTCCAGATGTTGCAAAACTACAACTCCCAGCATGCCCAGACAGCTGTTTGCTGTCTGGGCATGCTGGGAGTTGTAGTTTTGCAAGTTTTTCTCATGCGCGAATATATGTTTAGACTATAAAGAAAATATATTCATGTTTATATGAATAATAATATGAGTTCACATATGTGAATAATATTTTCACGTGAATTTTCCTATACACTAAATAATAGTCGTGAATATAACGAATATGCAAATTTAGCGAATATATGACTAATATTCGTGCATATATACGCGAAATATCGCAAATTCGAATATGGCCTATGCCGCTCATCACTATTTGTTTTTACTACATATGTTATAGAACTTTTTGAGGAAGGCCATAATAGGCAGAAACATCAATACAACCATTTGATTGGTCTAAAAAATTCTTTTTTAAAAGAATTCAGCATCGTAGCCAGGGGTCGTCACCGGGAGATCAGTCAGAATGTAGCCAAATCATGGTCGGGTGGGAATCATGGTCCATAAAACTTAGCCGAGGTCATGTCCGGGGGATCATTCAGGAGGTGGATGTTCCTCAGGTCTCTGGTGGATCCAGGCAGATGCTGTAAAAAACACAATGTTATTATTATACTAGATATAGAGAGAGGGAGTGAACTGTATTTATTTCATGTGAAATATTACATACCTATAGCAGCAAAGCAGGGCCAGGAACAGCATCAAGAACGGAGTGCCGATAATAACGCTTCGTGGGATATACTGGAAGCGATCGCTTAGGTCTTGAATCTGTGAAGATATTGATCTCCGGATTCCTAAAAAACACAAAATCATGTTATTAAAACAGGTATTTATCTTATTTCCTACTATACACATAGAGGAGGATACTTACTCACGAGCTCCTGACCACTGATTCCTTGTATGGAACTCAGTGATGTCATAATAGACACTGTCACCTGCCTGAGACATCACCAAGTGGCAGTGTAACATATTCCCCTTTTTCCATACAAGGTTATACATATATTAAGTTGTTATTTTAGGTAATTATCATTTATTAATTCACTTTTAATACATTTTTTGGAATAAAAAAAGATTTTGCATTTTCTTCTTTTCCGTCTTAAAATTTAGGAAATTTTGAAGTCTCAACTGGCGATTTAAATAACATGACTTTATTCTCTGGGTCGGTATGATTAGGTTGGCACCAAATGTATTTATTTTTTTTAATTTATTTTAACAATAAAAGTATTACATTTGTTTGCATTTTTAACTCCATGGAACTTTTTTCTGTAGGATGGTTTATATTTTTTTGTGTAAACATATAGGGGGAGATTTATCAAAACCTGTCCAGAGGAAAAGTTGCTGAGTTGCCCATAGCAACCAATCAGATCGCTTCTTTCATTTTTTAAAAGGCCTCCGAATAATGAAAGAAGCAATCTGATTGGTTGCTATTGGCAACTTAGCAACTTTTCCTCTAGACAGCATAGAGAATGCATAGAGAATGCGATAGCACTTTGTAAACTCTAAGACATATGTGAATATTGGATATATGAATTATTTTGAACTGTGTTACTGCTCTATATACTATAGTAATAGACTTTAAGTCCACAGCAGATATTCTGATCCAATAATTCCCATCCCCGATCTTCAAATATGTCATATATGCACTTGCAGTGTAATGCCGATCAGATCTAGTATATGATGGAAACCTACACTTAACAGAGTCACCCCACTTGGGTGTAGGCTACAAAATATTCTCATGGAGGATCCAGCTTTACTCTGCTATTATTAATATGAGCCCTGGACAGATGGGTGGAGATCACATCCAAGATGGCTGCAGCCGCTCCTTTACAAGTACAGTACAATAAAACGTCATTGACTATAGTAAAATCACAATGAAAATCTGCAAAACAATAAGATGTGGGCCCAGGGATTACTGAGGATCTGACCATGTTTATTCTCCAGACTAATTTGGGTTATATTGTTCTGCTTGTTTATGTCATTCATTGTAGATCACTATTTACCAATGTTACACTTTATTAGTTGCTTACAATTTGCACTTTATGTTCTTACACCACTTATAGAAGGAAGGAAAATATTGTCTTGTACTTAAAGGGGTACTCCGCCCCTAGATATCTTATACCCTATCTAAAGGATAGGGGATAACATGTCTGATTGCGGGGTCCTGCCACTGGGGACCCTCACGATCTCGGCTGCGGCACCCTAGACATCCGGTGCACAGAGCAAACTTTGCTCCGTGCCGGATGACTGGTGATGCAGGGCGGAGGATTGTAATGTCACGGTCATGGCCGCTTGTGACATCACAGCCACGCCCCCTCAATACAAGTCTATGGGAAGGGGCGTGACCGCAGTCACACACCCTCCCTTAGACTTGCTTTGAGGTGGTGTAGCCGTGACATCATGAGCCTCCGGCCCCCCACACACAAAATATATTTTAAAAACATATGTGTGTTTGTGAAACATTGACCATAGATTTGTTGGGCAGAGGCTGGGAAACTGTAAAATCCAGCTTGCACAATTAGAAAGTCGTTGGATACATCGATTACAAACCCTACATCCCCATGGGTTAAATGACCACATCAGTTTTGCCCTGTTTATCTAGATTCCACCTTTTCCAATCTGTGGGTTTATGATCACTTAGTCTAGTGTCTTCCAGGAGGCTCCTGTGGTCATGTCGTGGACCATAGGGACCTCATTTTTAGCAGTTTTTATGGGTTTTAACCTCTTAAGGACCCAGGGCATATGGATATGCCCTCACACCCTGGGCCTTAAGGACCCAGGGCGTATCCATACGCCCTGGCGTTTTCCGGTCTCTGCCGCACGCTGGGCAGAGATCGGAACCAGATGCATGCTGAAATGCTTCAGCAGGCATCCAGGGCAAACGCCGAGGGGGGCCATGTAGGAAATCACCCTTGCGATCTGCGGCCATACCGGGCTGATTGGGTCTCTGGGACCCGACCGCCCGGTAATTTCGCATTATCCTGGCTGTCACAGACAGCCAGGACCATGCTAAAGTATAGGAGCGAGGTGGCAAGCCGGCCACCTCCTCCTATACCCTGCTATCTGTCGGTTAGTAAACCGACCAATCGCAGGGGGGGGGGGGGACAGGGGAGTGCTGGGGACCGGCCCCGGTACTTACCTCGTCCCTGAAGACCCGGATCCTGGCGATGAAGACGGCGGCGGCGGCGACAGGTGAGTGGATCTTCAGCCGCGGTCGGGCCCTTTACAGCAATGCACGTCGCCGTAAAGCGACATGCATTGCTGTAATGGGACCCTGTAAACTACAACTTCCAGCATGCCCAGACAGCCCTTGGCGTCTGGGCATGCTGGGAGTTGCAGTTTTGCAACATCTGGAGGTCCACAGTTTTGGGACCACTGTGCCCTTCCAGATGTTGCAAAACTACACATCCTCAGCATGCCCTTACTGTCCAGGCATGCTGGAAGTTGTAGTTCTGTAACATCTGGCCCTTCAGATGTTAGAGAACTACAACTCCCAGCATGCCTGGACAGTAAGGGCATACTGGGAGTTGTAGTTTTGCAACATCTGGAAGGGCACAGATTGGGAACCACTGTATTAGTGGTCTGCAAACTGTAGTACTCCAGGTGTTGCAAAACTACAACTCCAAGCATGCTGGGAGTTGTAGTTCGGCAACATCTGGCTCTAAAGATGTTGCTGAACTACTACTTCCAGCATGCCTGAGAATGTTTGGGAGTAGTGGTTTTGCAACAACTGGAGGCACACTGGTTGGGAAACATTGTCTGTTTCCTAACTCAGTGTTTCCCAACCCGTGTGCCTCCAGCTGTTGCAAAACTATAACTACCAGCATGCACTGATAGACTGTGCATGCTGGGAGTTGTAGTTTTGCAACAGCTGGAGGTCACCCCCCCCCCCCTGTGAACATACAGGGTACATTAACATTGGCAGGGGCTTACAGTGAGTATCAGGCTGCAAGTTTGCGATGCAGCAAATTTTGCGCGGCAGCTCAAACTCGCAGCGGGAAACTCGCTGTTACCCCCGCCTGTGTGACTGTACCCTAAAAACACTACACTACACTAACACAAAATAAAATAAAAAGTAAAAAACACTACATATACACATACCCCTACACAGCCCCCCTCCCCAATAAAAATGAAAAACGTCTGGTACGCCACTGTTTCCAAAATGGAGCCTCCAGCTGTTGCAAAACAACAACTCCCAGTATTGCTGGACAGCCGTTGACTGTCCAAGCATGCTGGGAGTTTTGCAACAGCTGGAGGCACCCTGTTTGGGAGTCACTGGCGTAGAATACCCCTATGTCCACCGCTAAGCAAATCCCTAATTCAGGCTTCAAATGCGCATGGCGCTCTCACTTTGGAGCCCTGTCGTATTTCAAGGCAACAGTTTAGGGTCACATATGGGGTATCGCTGTACTCGGGAGAAATTGCCTAACAAATTTTGGGGGGCTTTTTCTCCTTTCACCCCTTATGAAAATGTGAAGTTGGGGTCTACACCAGCATGTTAGTGTAAAAAAATAAATTGTTTACACTAACATGCTGGTGTTGCCCTATACTTTTCATTTTGACAAGAGGTAAAAGGGAAAAAAGCCCCCCAAAATTTGTAATGCAATTTCTCCTGACTACGGAGATACCCCATATGTGGGCGCAAAGTGCTCTGGGGGCGCACAACAAGGCCCAGAAGGGAGAGTGCGCCATGTACATTTGAGGTGATTTGCACAGGGGTGGCTGATTGTTACAGCGGTTTTGTCAAACGCAAAAAAAACAAAACCCCACATGTGACCCCATTTCGCAAACTACACCCCTCATGGGATGTAATGAGGGGTGCAGTGAGAATTTACACCCCACTGGTGTCTGACAGATCTTTGGAACAGTGGGCTGTGCAAATTAAAAATTTCGTACAGCCCACTGTTCCAAAGATCTGAAAGACACCAGTGGGGGTAAATGCTCACTGTACCCCTTGTTACGTTCCTCAAGGGGTCTAGTTTCCAAAATGGTATGCCATGTGGTTTTTTTTTTGCTGTTCTGGCCCCATAGGGGTTTCCTAAATGCGACATGCCCCCGAGCAAAATTTGCTCTCAAAAAGCCAAATATGACTCCTTCTCTTCTGAGCATTGTAGTTCGCCCGTAGTGCACTACAGGCCAACTTATGGGGTACCTTCATACTCAGAAGAGATGGGGTTACAAATTTTGGGGGGTATTTTCTACTATTAACCCTTGCAAAAATGTGAAATTTGGGAGGAAACACACATTTTAGTGAAATTTTATTTTATTTTTTTACATATGCAAAAGTCGTGACACACATGTGGGGTATTAAGGCTCACTTAATTCCTTGTTACGTTCCTCAAGGGGTCTTGTTTCCAAAATGGTATGGCATGTGTTTTTTTTTTTTTGCTGTTCTGGCACCATAGGGGCTTCCTAAATGCAACATATCCCCCCAAAAACCATTTCAGAAAAACGTACTCTCCAAAATCCCCTTGTCGCTCCTTCGTTTCTGAGCCCTCTACTGCGCCCGCCGAACACTTTACATAGACATATGAGGTATCTGCTTACTCGAGAGAAATTGGGCTATAAGTATACATTTTGTCCTTTTACCCCTCGTTAAAATAAAAAAATTGGGTCTATAAGAACATGCGATTGTAAAAAATGAAGATTGTGAATTTTCTCCTTCACTTTCCTGCTATTCCTGTGAAACAAAAGGGTTAAAAGGCTGACCGAATATCATTTTGAATACTTTGGGGAGTGCAGTTTTTATAATGGGGTCATTTGTGGGGTATTTCTAAGATGAAGACCCTTCAAATCCACTTCAAACCTGAACTGGTCCCTGAAAAATAGTGAGTTTGGAAATTTTGTGAAAAATTGGAAAATTGCTGCTGAACTTTGAAGCCCTCTGGTGTCTTCCAAAAGTAAAAACTTGTCAATTTTATGATGCAAACATAAAGTAGACATATTGTATATGTGAAAAAAAATATATATTTGAATATCCATTTTCCTTACAAGCAGAGAGCTTCAAAGTTAGAAAAATGCTAAATTTTCACATTTTTCATAACATTTTCACATTTTTCACCAAGAAAGGATGCAAGTTACAATTTTTTTTACCACTATGTTAAAATAGAATATGTCACGAAAAAACAATCTCGGAATCAGAATGATAACTAAAAGCATTCCAGAGTTATTAATGTTTAAAGTGACAGTGGTCAGATGTTCAAAAAATGGCCGGGTCCTAAGGTGTAAAATGGCTGGGTCCTTAAGAGGTTAACTGTCTACATGTTCACATCCCCCCATCTTAGTGCTCGGGATATGCTCATTCAATCTAGGTTTGTCCTTCGTTTTTATTATACTCTTGTTCGATTACATAGGATGGGGGTCTTGGGGTCGTATATCTGCTTTAGGTGTGGAAGAGAGAGGGGCACCTTCTTACATGCGGTTTGAACTTGCTCCTGTGTTGTGTAGTGGTGCTCGCGAATGTTCGCAATGCAAATTTTATTTGCACTATAGCACTATATATTCGCAATTACGAATATTCGCTTTTTTTTTCACAATACACATCACAGAGATCATACCTCTCTGCTTCCAGCTTGAGTGGTGTAAAGAAGGCTCTAATACTACTGTGGGAGACTGGCACGTGAATATTGATCCCTCCTTTCTTTTAGCTTGTTGGCCAATGAGAATGATTCAAATACAGTTGTCGGAGTATAGCAACATACCCAGCAATCAATAGGAAAGTATCCCACCCCTTCGCTATGGGTGGGTTCACACCAGGGACGTGCACACATAGGGGTAAAAGGGGGCTGGGGCCCCTGCCCTTTTCCTCACCTGCCCCTCTAGTGCCCTCACAAAAGGAGCTACAGACTCAGGGTGACAGGTGAAGTAAAAAGGATCCATTGCTGGGGAGATTTGTATGTGGTTTAATGGAGGGTGCTGTGCCCTCCCTGCAGGAAGGGGGCGCCACTCACCCTGTCATTATCTGCCATTTCTCTGCTTCTCTCCACATGGAGGAGAGAAGCAGAGTAACTGAAAATATAAGTGAGTGATTGTATGTGTGTGTGTGTGTGTGTGTGTGTATGTATATCTTTATGTATGTGCCTGTGCAGAGAGGGATGGCTGGGGCCTTAGTGTGAGTGTGTATATATGAGTGATTGTATGTCAGTGTGTCTGTATGATGTGTGTGTGTGTGTGTGTGTGTATATATATATATATATATACACATCATACAGACACACTGACATACACACACACACACATAGATTCACTTGCTCACACACACACACACACACACACATATATATATATATATATATATAATGTGAGCAAGTGAATGTATGTATATGTGTGTGTATATATCTGTGAGTGAATGTATGTGTGTACCTGTATGTATGATGTGCCTGTTGGTTATATCTTTTAGTATATATTCCATGTTGTATGTATGTGTCAAAGTGTCTCTATGTATGTGTGTATATTTCTTATGTACTGTATGTGCCTTAATGTTATGTGCTTGTATGTATTGTATGAAGCACATTATTAGGGAATTAATAGAGGAATGTAAGCACATTATATAGGGAATTTATGGAAGCACAGAATATATTTTATTTAAATTGGAACATTATATTTTTATGTATTCTGGCACTGTGTATCGATCCTTAACCTGTTAAGGACCCAGGGCGTAAACTTACGTCCTGAGACCCGGTCCTGCGATATAACGCGGGGTCACACGGTGACCCTGCATCATATCGTGGCGGGCCCGGCATCATAGTGAAGCCGGGACCCGCCGCTAATAGCGCGCGGCACTGATCGCAGTGCCTTGCGCTATTAACCCTTTAGCCGCGCGCTCAAAGCTGAGTCGCACGGCTAAAAACGAAAGTAAAAGTGCCCGGTTAGCTCAGGGAGCTGTTCGGGATTGTCGCGGCATCCCGAACAGCTGTAGCACTGGAGGAGGTCTTCTTACCAAATCGCCCTTGCGATCTGCGGCGATACCGGGCTGATCGGGTCTCTGGGACGCGACCGCCCGGTAATTTTGCATGATCCCGGCTGTCACAGACAGCCAGGACCATGCTGAAGACTAGGAGTGAGGTGGCAAGCCGGCCACCTCCTCCTATACCCTGCGATCTGTCGGTTAGTTAACCGACCAATCGCAGGAGGGGGGGCGGTTACTTCCTCCTGCCCTGCCCGGCCCCTTGAAGTCCGGAGAGGACGGGAGGAAGACCGGGGGACAGGGGAGTGCTGGGGACCGGCCCCGGTACTTACCTGAAGACCCGGATCCCTGCGATGAAGACGGCGGCGGCGACAGGTGAGTAGATCTTCAGCCGCGGTCGGGCCCTTTACAGCAATGCACGTCGCCGTAAAGCGATATGCATTGCTGTATTGGGACCCTGTAAACTACAACTCCCAGCATGCCCAGACAGCCCTTGGCGTCTGGGCATGCTGGGAGCTGCAGTTTTGCAACATCTGGAGGTCCACAGTTTGGAGACCACTGTGCCCTTCCAGATGTTGCAAAACTACACATCCTCAGCATGCCCTTACTGTCCAGGCATGCTGGGAGTTGTAGTTCTGTAACATCTGGCCCTTCAGATGTTGCAGAACTACAACTCCCAGCATGCCTGGACAGTAAGGGCATACTGGGAGCTGTAGTTTTGCAACATCTGGAAGGGCACAGATTGAGAACCACTGAGAACCAGTGGTCTGCAAACTGTAGTCCTCCAGATGTTGCAAAACTACAACTCCAAGCATGCTGGGAGTTGTAGTTCGGCAACATCTGGCTCTAAAGATGTTGCCGAACTACTACTCCCAGCATGTTTGAGAATGCTGAGAGTTGTGGTTTTGCAACATCTGGTGGCACACTGGTTGGGAAACATTGTCTGTTTCCTAACTCAGTGTTTCCCAACCCTTGTTCCTCCAGCTGTTGCAAAACTATAACTACCAGCATGCACTGATAGACTGTGCATGCTGGGAGTTGTAGTTTTGCAACAGCTGAAAGTCCCCCCTGTGAATATACAGGGTACTTTCACATGGTCAGGGGCTTACAGTGAGTATCAGGCTGCAAGTTTGCGATGCAGCAAATTTTGCGCGGCAGCTCAAACTCGCTGTAATCCCCCGCCCATGTGACTGTACCCTAAAAACACTACACTACACTAACACAAAATAAAATAAAAAGTAAAAAACACTACATATACACATTCCCCTACACAGCCCCCCTCCCCAATAAAAATGAAAAACGTCTGGTACGCTACTGTTTCCAAAATGGAGCCTCCAGCTGTTGCAAAACAACAACTCCCAGTATTGCTGGACAGCCGTTGACTGTCCAGGCATGCTGGGAGTTTTGCAACAGCTGGAGGCACCCTGTTTGGGAATCATTGGCGTAGAATACCCCTATGTCCACCCCTATGCAAATCCCTAATTCAGGCCTCAAATGCGCATGGCGCTCTCACTTTGGAGCCCTGTCGTATTTCAAGGCAACAGAATAGGGTCACATATGGGGTATCGCCGTACTCGGGAGAAATTGCCTAACAAATTTTGGGGGGCTTTTTCTCCTTTCACCCCTTATGAAAATGTGAAGTTGGGGTCTACACCAGCATGTTAGTGTAAAAAAATAAATTTTTTACACTAACATGCTGGTGTTGCCCTATACTTTTCATTTTGACAAGAGGTAAAAGGGAAAAAAGCCCCCAAAATTTATAGTGCAATTTCTCCCGACTACGGAGATACCCCATATGTGGGCGCAAAGTGTTCTGGGGGCGCACAACAAGGCCCAGAAGGGAGAGTGCGCCATGTACATTTGAGGTGATTTGCACAGGGGTGGCTGATTGTTACAGCGGTTTTGACAAACGCAAAAAAAACGAAACCCCACATGTGACCCCATTTCGGAAACTACACCCCTCACGGAATGTAATGAGGGGTGCAGTGATAATTTACACCCCACTGGTGTCTGACAGATCTTTGGAACAGTGGGCTGTGCAAATTAAAAATGTTGTACAGACCACTGTTCCAAAGATCTGACAGACACCAGTGGGGGTAAATGCTCACTGTACCCCTTGTTACGTTCCTCAAGGGCTCTAGTTTCCAAAATGGTATGCCATGTGGGGGTTATTTTGCTGTTCTGGCACCATTGGGGCTTCCTAAATGCGAAGTGCCCCCCGAGCAAAATTTGCTCTCAAAATGCCAAATATGACTCCTTCTCTTCTGAGCATTGTAGTTCGCTCGTAGTGCACTTCAGGTCAACTTATGGGGTACCTCCATACTCAGAAGAGATTTGGTTTCAAATTTTGGGGGGTATTTTTTGCTCTTAACCCTTGCAAAAATGTGAAATTTGGGGGGAAACACCCATTTTAATGAATTTTTTTTTTTTTTTTTTTACGTATGCAAAAGTCGTGAAACCCGTGTGGGGTATTAAGGCTCACTTTATTCCTTGTTACGTTCCTCAAGGGGTCTAGTTTCAAAAATGATATGCCATGTGGGTATTTTTTGCTGTCCTGGCACCATAGGGGCTTCCTATATGGGACATGCCCCCTAGCAAAATTTGCTCTCAAAAAGCCAAATATTACTCCTTCTCTTCTGAGCATTGTAGTTCGCTCGTAGTGCACTTCAGGTCAATTTATGGGGTACCTCCATACTCAGATGAGATGGGGTTACAAATTTTGGGGGGTATTTTCTGCTATTAACCCTTGCAAAAATGTGAAATTTGGGGGGAATCACACATTTTAGTGAAATTTTATTTTATTTTTTTACATATGCAAAAGTCGTGAAACACCTGTGGGGTATTAAGGCTCACTTTATTCCTTGTTACGTTCCTCAAGGGGTCTTGTTTCCAAAATGGTATGGCATGTGTTTTTTTTTTTGCTGTTCTGGCACCATAGGGGCTTCCTAAATGCAACATGCCCCCCAAAAACCATTTCAGAAAAACGTACTCTCCAAAATCCCCTTGTCACTCCTTCGGTTCTGAGCCCTCTACTGCGCCCGCCAAACACTTTACATAGACATATGAGGTATGTGCTTACTCGAGAGAAATTGGGCTACAAATATAAGTATACATTTTCTCCTTTTACCCCTCGTAAAAATTCAAAAATTGGGTCTACAAGAACATGCGAGTGTAAAAAATGAAGATTGTGAATTTTCTCCTTCACTTTCCTGCTATTCCTGTGAAACACCTAAAGGGTTAAAAGGCTGACCGAATATCATTTTGTATACTTTGGGGGTGCAGTTTTTATAATGGGGTCATTTATGGGGTATTTCTAAGATGAAGACCCTTCAAATCCACTTCAAACCTGAACTGGTCCCTGAAAAATAGTGAGTTTGGAAATTTTGTGAAAAATTGGAAAATTGCTGCTGAACTTTGAAGCCCTCTGGTGTCTTCCAAAAGTAAAAACTTGTCAATTTTATGATGCAAACATAAAGTGGACATATTGTATATGTGAAAAAAAAATTAAAATATTTTGAATATCCATTTTCCTTACAAACAGAGAGCTTCAAAGTTAGAAAAATGCAAAATTTTCAAATTTTTCATAACATTTTCAAATTTTTCACCAAGAAAGGATGCAAGTTACAATTTTTTTTACCACTATGTTAAAGTAGAATATGTCACGACAAAAAAAAATCTCGGAATCAGATTGATAACTAAAAGCATTCCAGAGTTATTAATGTTTAAAGTGACAGTGGTCAGATGTGCAAAAAATGGCCGGGTTCTAAGGTGTAAAATGGCTGGGTCCTTAAGAGGTTAAAGGGTTACTGGTGGCACAGTATAGTTAAATAATAGTGGCACAGTATATAGTTCATTAATGGTGGCACAGTATATAATGAATTAATAGATGAATGGTGGCACAGTATATAGATCATTAAGGGGGGGTACGGTATATAATTGAGGATTTTCCTAGTACAGTGACGGAAAATATTGATTTTATTAAGACAGGAGGCGAATATCAGAATGCATTATCCTTCTTTATTTTGCCCATTAGCAGAAAGAATGACAGTATTAAACATGAAAAGAAAAAACACAGGTGTCCAAGCACCTAGTAACCATAGCAACTCCCTTTTCCATCCCACCAATCCAAGCATAGACTGCCCTATATAACCAAGCTGCAGCCCCTCATCCTCCTCTTTCTTTATGCCGTGACTTCGTCCAGCATCGAAACCGCAGAACTCGCGCGACGGCGTCCACACGGAGGATCTTGAACCAATAACGCAGAACGTCAATCTTCAAACAGGAACGATCAACCGGATAGGTCACGCAGCTGACCCCAACAATGAACCGTGGCAAGGCAGAACCATTCTTCAATATCCTGAAAACAACAAAGGTTATAAATAATAACGGGTAGGGGAAACGTGTGGCATGATATTCGCCTCCTGTCTTAATAAAATCAATATTTTCCGTCACTGTACTAGGAAAATCCTCAATTTTATTGCAGACAGGAGGCTAATATCAGAATGCATGTTCAAAGCACAGTACATAGAGAAGCATCATAAGTACATCACAATACAGACATAGACACATGTTCAGTAGGTTTAAAATAGAACGTTCGGAATGTATCCTCCGACAACCAGTCGGCCGCCCTCGAGAGTTCCGAAAGCGAGCCACCCGTCTGAAAGACTTTGGTCGACATCGCACTCCTAGTGGAGTGAGCCGTGAATAGTGACACATCAATACCCGCCAAGGACATTGTCAACTTCACCCACCGAGCCAATGTCGGGGAGGAAACTGGTAAATATGGCGGACAATAGGAGATGAGGAGCTGCGCCGAACCTGTCGGACGACGCTTAGCTGTCTTCAACTCATAAGACCGAAGACATCGTACGACACACAATTTTGGACGCGTCGGAAAAGATGGGAAGAAAACCGAACGTAGATCAGTTTTGGTCCTACGACAAATGGAAAAACGAACCCCATCGGGAACAAATTGTTTCCTGGAAATATCCAGGGCCCGCACGTCTGACACACGCTTGATGGAGACCAGGCATAACAACATTGTCAATTTAAACGACAGGAGTTTAAGAGACAAGTCGTCATTGTCTTCCCATGTCTCAAACATGTGTAATACACTGCTAACATCCCACGTGGTGAGATATCGCGAAGAAGGCGGTCTCTTAAACCGCATCCCCCTCATAAGACGGCAGACAATAGGTTGTTGTCCAACCAATAAGCCATCCACCAACCCATGGGAGGCGGAAATAGCCGAGCGATAAACGTTAATCGTGCGATAAGCTTTCCCCGCCTCAAAAGACTCCAAGAGGTAATTAATGACCTCCGCTACAGGGGCACGTACGGGATCCAAATCCCGTCGTGAGCACCAACGAAGCCAAAGTCCCCAGGCTGATCGATAAGCCGATCTGGTACCTGGAGCCCAAGCGTCATTGATGAGGTCAGAAGCCGATTGCGAAATGCGGCCCCCAAGCGAAGGTGTCCCGAAATCAACCATGCCAACAGCGGCAGTTGATCGTCCGATATCAAGGGATGAAGATTCCCTGAGGGGTCTCGAAGCAACGTGAGTAGAGGCGGACACAACCTCGGCACATCTATGGCCACCCCCAGGACCTGGGGAAACCACGACTGAGTCGGCCACCAGGGGGTGATCAACACCAGCGTCGCTTTCTGGGACACCGTCTGCCATAATACTCTGGAAATCATGGCAAATGGCGGGAAGGCGTACAGAGTGCCCTGTGGCCACACTTGAAGAAACGCGTCCGTCGCCATGGAGTCCGGATCCGGTCGCCAACTGAAAAATAGTGGCAGCTGTCGATTGAGACGAGATGCGAATAAGTCGATACTCAATGGCCCCCACAGGGCACGGATCGCCCGGAACACCGTTGGCTCCAACATCCAATCGCTGGAGTCCGTGAGGTACCTGGAGTTCCAGTCCGCAATGGCGTTGTAAATTCCAGGAAGATACTCCGCGGTCAACAATATATTCCGCTGAAGGCAGAATTGCCAAAGGACCGTCGCGAGATCTGCGAGGATCTTGGATTTCGTGCCTCCCAGGCGGTTGATGTATTGAACGGCTGCTACATTGTCCATGCGCAGCAGGATACAACAATCCGACCTGTGGAAAGCGAAACTCCTCAGGGCAAAGGTGCCCGCGAGAAGTTCCAGGCAATTGATGTGCAAACACATTTCCGATGGTGACCACTTGCCTCTGGACGTCGATGCCCCACAGCGGGCACCCCAACCCTGCAAGCTGGCGTCTGATTCTATCACCAAGTCCGGTTTGGAATTGAAAATTGTCTTCCCATTCCAAACCTGAACATGACGCAGCCACCACAGGAGTTCTCCCTTGGCTTCTGCGGATAGCGGCACTTCGGTTGAGTAGGGCAAACCCTCCCTCAAGTGCCGGATCTTCAGCCTCTGCAGCGCCCTGTAGTGTAAGGGGGCAGGGAAGATCGCCTGGATGGAGGCTGTCAGCAGACCGACCACCCGAGCGAGCGCCCGCAACGAGACCACCTCTGCACGGAGAAGCTTCAGGATCTCCTTGCGGATTGTAGTCAGTTTCCTCGTGGGCAGACTCAGGGTGGCCAAGTGGGTATCCACCTCGAACCCCAGGAACTCCGTCCGTCGAGACGGCGTGAGTACCGACTTCTCTTCGTTGAGCAGAAAGCCCAACTCCAAGAGCAGAGCGGCCGTCCATTGGACATGCTGCATGGCCAACGCGTACGTGGACGCCATGATCAGAATATCGTCGAGATAGACAATCAGGCGTACCCCCCGGCTTCTGAGCAAAGCCATGACCGGTCTCAGCAGTTTGGTGAAGCACCATGGTGCTGAAGAGAGGCCGAACGGGAGGCACGCAAATTCCCATTTGCCACCTTCCCAACAGAACTGAAGATATGGACGGGAAGAAAGGTGTATCGGCACGGTCAGATACGCGTCTTTCAGATCTATCTTTGCCAACCAGTCTCCTGGTAGCAAAAGATCTCTGAGAAGATGTATCCCCTCCATCTTGAAGTGGCGATACAAAACGTACTCGTTTAAATGTTTCAAGTTTATGACCGGGCGGTGACCTCCGTCCTTCTTTTTGACCAAGAAAATATTGCTCACATAACCCGGAGCGTCCCAAGACACCTCCTGGATGGCGTGCTTCAACTGCAGATCCATCAATTCTGAGCGGATCAGGGCCTTGTCGGCGTCCGCGAAGTGTATCGCTGGCGGCCAACAAGTCTGTATCGGAGGAGAGAGAAATTCTTTTTGATAGCCGGTTACAGTTTGCAAGACCCACGGATCGGATGTGATCCGGGACCAGGTCCGGGAAAAATACCCTAGCCTGCCCCCCACAGGAATCCATGCTAACGACAGAATAGGTAGTCTCACCTGTGCCCCTGGATCTTGGGTATCCGCGGCTGGCACCCCTCGCTCTCCACGGACGTCCTCTAGGCAGAAAGAATGGAGTTGAGGGCTGTGGTGGTGGGGGAACTGGTGCGTAATATTGTCTGTCAGGCATGTAGTGGCCCCTGTTATAGGGTCTATAGTTGGTGGCACGGCCGGAAGGGCGACCCCTACCCCTTCCAGCCCTGGGGAAAGCCTTGTTAGCGCCCACCTTTTTTAAAGAGGATTGGGCTTTGTCAAGGCCCGAGAAAAGGCCAACATACGTATTTATTTTTTTTAAAAAGGCCTCCCCGAACAGTAAACCGTCCGCTGATGGACCAGGTTCGTCGGTAGCCAGGTGAGTAAGTTGGGGGTCCAGCCGCATAAGGATGGACCTCCGGCGTTCCGTACACGCCGCAGAGTTTGCATTGCCGAGCAAGCATACTGCTCGTAATGCCCAGCCCGTAAAATGTCTGCATCAATTACTTCACCTGAAGCGACAGCATGTTCGGCCAATTGTAAAATCTTAGTCATAGGCCCAAGAACATCCAACAATTTGTCCTGAACAGCTTTGAAAGATTTGTCAATACCCTTTTTAGGGTTTTTACCGGTCTTAACCAGATAGCGCACCAGAATGGGGTTCAACTCTGGCGTCATGGCGACATTACTGGACAGTGGCGGTCGCGGACACTCCGCCCTCAATTTATTGCGGTTGCGACTATCTAAAGATTTGCGCAGCCAAGCCGAAACATAATCAGCCACCTGTGACATGGGCGTCCACATGGGGGTGTTTGATATTCTCTGGGCTGAAGAATGGAATTCCCATGGAATCCAAGATCGCCCCGGGGCGTTTGTGTCAGCGGAGCTATGTGGAGGAGAACGACTCGCGTTCCCTTCCAGATCCTCGTCCTCAAACTCATACAAATCATCATCCCCAGAGTCTGAGGTGCCATCTGAATCTTCAACAAAAGAGTCGGGCTTATTACGCCTGGAAGACCGAGAGGTTCCACAGGGCATGTCATACCAATCCGTGGGGTTCTGAGCACTCACAGTGGTATCCTCAGGAGGCACTGAGGTCTTAGTTAGTTTAGAACCACCTCCAATAGTAGGTGTATTGGTAAGGTGGGTATCTAAGTCGGAGCAATAGCGTCTCTTCCGGTCCGACTTGCCGGGTCTTAGTAGGCTGGAAGCCTGGGATTGTATGTGGGAGGCGACCAAGGGGGTATCTGAAGAGGCCGGCCCTTCCCGGTATTGCCGTGACAACACCATGGAAACAGACTTTGATATGCTGTCATTGACAGATGACATGGCGGAGGCCAGGGCGGATTGGACCGATGTAGACACCATCTGTTGCAATAATTCAGAAGGGGCTAGGGTATGGTCCTGAGATGAATGAGTCAGCCCACCATTAGGTGGAGACAGCTGATCATCAGACATGATGTAGTTAAAATATGTATGGATGTACAATATAAGCGTGCAGTCCCAGCTGTAAGGAGAGAACAGACAGAGGGACTAGCATTAACTGCAGTAAATAAATAACATGTAAATATACAAGAGTATACAATAAGAGAGAGAGAGAGAAAATGTTCGCAATAAGGCGCAGCGAAAAAACCCCACTCAGTTGCGAACTGGGTAAGGCGATATTAATGTGCCAGCGCCGAATGATGAGCGGAGGGGCCGCGGGGAATCCCTGAGTCGGCGACCGACGAAACGGCCGGGACGCGCAACCGAGGGACTCGCCGGGGCACCACACAGAAGGCCCCGCACGCAGGCGAGGTAACAGGCCAAAACGCTCGCGAAGTGAATGTGCGGACACGCCCCCCTGCGGCGAGCGAAGCGCTCAGGAGATCTCAGACTGAAGCCGGAGAAGAAGGGGGACGGAGTCAGAAAAAATGGCAGAGCGCCAAAAGGGGGAAAAAGTAAGTGAGACAGAACAACGGTACAGGTCTCTGGGTCTGAACTACCGACCCAGAGGACAAAAAGGAGGGAACGGATATAGATATATAGATGTATATAGGTAGAAAAACACGGGGAGATGGGGGGGGGGGGGAGAGAAAGATAAAGATAGAGAGAGAGGGAGAGGGACCCTCGCTCCCTCAGAAGCTGGCCACAGAAGGCAGATGTCCCCCAACCCTGGGAGTACAGGGTCAAGGTAGAAATCACAATGTATGTGACAGGAAAGTAGGGACAGGAATGAGAAATTATTAATGCACTTATCTGTTAGACACTGATGCTGCTAACGAGCAGAAAGAAAGAGGAGGAGGAGGGGCTGCAGCTTGGTTATATAGGGCAGTCTATGCTTGGATTGGTGGGATGGAAGAGGGAGTTGCTATGGTTACTAGGTGCTTGGACACCTGTGTTTTTTCTTTTCATGTTTAATACTGTCATTCTTTCTGCTAATGGGCAAAATAAAGAAGGATAATGCATTCTGATATGAGCCTCCTGTCTGCAATAAAATTAAAGGGAAACTGACAGGCTGTTTACTCGCACTAAACCCAATACACTAGGTTACAGTGCAGGAGAACAGGAGAAAGATAATGTTATACTTACTAAATGTGGACCAGCCATTTTCTAGGTATTGCCCCACATTGCTAATATGCAAATTCAGTCTTGTGCGCAATGGAGGCGGAGCTTCCCTGCCTCCATCCTGTATGGTGTGCTATGCCTGGCCGTCTTTGTATATTTATAATTCTTTTTTTGCCAACTTGTATATTGCAGCATGTAAGCATATATTAGTGTGGTGTCCATCTCTTCAGTGTAAGAACCAGAGCTGTGTGGAGATTCCTGCATAAGGTGGGTGCTGGGTGATTGGTGATGGGTGATTGGTGATGGGTGCTGGGTGATTGGGGATGGGTGCTGGGTGAGGCTGGGTACAGTGCACGTTCTGTCATATAGAGCTCAGATCGGGCATATAGGGGGAGATTTATTAAAACCTTTGCAGAGGAAAAGCCTTCTGCAAAATGAAAGCAGCGATCTGATTGGTTGCTATGGGCGACTGCACCGCTCTTTCTCTGCACAGGTTTTGATAAATCTCCTCTATAATACAGTATATTATAGGGCAGCTGTCACATGTTTTCTGTAAATAGGACTGACAGCACAGCCAAAGTGTATATACACATGGCAGACCTCAGAGAAACTGTTCTTGACTTTATTTTACAAAAGCACCACTTTTAGGGGACTAGGAATGTCAAGGGGGCCTGGCCGGGAGTCCACTGTGTCCCTGGGCTGCAGCCCATTAAGTCTGGCAGACTTTTTTTAAATGATGAGAAGTGCCCTCTTTTTTTACTTGAGCCCCTGCCCTCTAAAATGTCTGTGCACGTCCCTGGTTTACACCACGTTTCTACTAATACGGGAGCGCAGCCATATGGTAATTCATTTCAATTAGCCGACCGGAGTGAAATGTTCGCTCCGGTCGGCTCATTTTATATGCGCCTTTCCAACTGGACCTAAAACCGTGGTCGACTATGCAGTGGTCTCCAAACTGTAGCCTTCCAGATGTTGCAAAACTACAACTCCTAGCATGCCTTTCGGCGGTCAGTGCATGCTGGGAGTTGTCGTTTTGCAACAGCAGAAGGCACACTGGTTGGAAAACACTGAACAGAGTCTGTTTCCTAACTCAGTGATTCCAACCCGTGTGCCTCCAGCTGTTGCATTACTACAACTTCCAGAATGCTATTCACCAACAAAAATAGGGGGACCAAGCCCCTAGAAGGAGAAAGTCACCACTGGTTTGCGAGAAGCATATAAACACCAAAAAAAGAAACCAGTAATGAAAAGTATAAATTTATTAAACAGATATGCAATTCGACATACATTTAAAATCAAGAGAAGTGTTTAAAACAGGGCACAACAGGAGCAACCGCAGAAAAGTGGAGGGGGTATGGTAGGTCTGTATACATGGAATACAGGGAAATGAGTAGTAATGGCTTGACAAAGAATAAGCAAACATGAAATTTGAGTATGCATAAACTCAATCAATACTAGAGTAATAATGGGAGAAATAAATATCAGAAATAATGAATACTACAAGAAAACAGCATAAAGAAACAAATCAGTAACATCCTGCCATGCACTGCCTACCTACCACCTCCTACCCCAACGTACGTTTCGCTTAAGCTTCATCAGGGGGTGTGTCTAGAGCCCCAAGACAGGTGGGTATATATATGATCCTTTGGGCAATAGGAAAATGTTAGCAAATGAGTGGCATCTATATCGTCCACTCAAAGGTAAGTATCCCATCTCTAACCAATTAAGAGTAGCTATTATCCTATCCAATGATCGCCCAGTATTGTGTTAGGATGAAATACATATGCTCCTGGCGTCTGACGTCATAACTGTTGGCCGTGCCAACATATAGTGTGTGTGTACGCTGAGATAAAACGTACAGCCAGGGGTGGTGGGCGGGATCCGCCCCTCACAGTCACGTGACTGCAGTGTAAGGCCACGAGCGCATACTAATGATGCGCTCGTCATGTGACCGCAAGTCCGCGTCACATGACTGGAAAGCAATAGAGAATAGCCCGATCCCGTCGCTGCAGATGTATAACTCCCATGCATCAGAGGTGACTGACCTCTGGTGGATGGAGGATGTATAACCCCAGCCGGCCCAGACAAACATAGACAAACAAACATTCAATTACATAGATTAGTGACGTGTGCACACAGAAAAACCACTGCAAACGTGAAAAGGAGATAGTAGTATTGAGTGAGTGATAATGATGAGTGATGAAAGTGTGAGTGTGGTATAGATGAGTGAATGTGTCAATGGAGGTTAGAAATACTAAGTACATAGGTGATAGTGAAATTATTATAAGTAGGCAAAAAAGGGGGGGATCATAGAAAAAATCATAATGTGACATATAGAATAATGGTAACTGAGAGAACTAAGAGGATATAAAAAAATAAAAATATTAAAAAATAATAAATAATAAAAAAATAAAAATAATATGTACCGCACTGGCGTATAACACGCACCCCCATTTTAACAGGGAAATTTAAGTAAAAAAAAAAAAAGTAAAATAAATGACTTGGACTAAATGGCACATCATCCCCCCAACTTCATTTTCTTCTGCACCTCAGTTTGGTCCTGTCAACTCCAGTGCAACATTATTCCTTCACTTTTATCAGTCCCTGTGCCACATTTACCCCTCTCATCGCCACCCCCCATGTCTCATCATTTCCCCCTGTCTCATCATCCCCCATGTCTCATCATTTCCCCCTGTCTTATCCCCCCTCATCACTTCCCCCTGTCTCATCCCCCCATCATTCCCCCCCCCGTCATAATTTCCCCCTGTCTCATCATCCCCCATCATGTTTCTCCTATGGCATCCAGTGGTCTTCAACCTGCGGACCTCCAGATATTGCAAAACTACAACTCCCAGCATGCCCGGACAGCTAACTGCTGTCCGGGCATGCTGGGAGTTGTAGTTTTGCAACATCTGGAGGTCCGCAGGTTGAAGACCACTCTTCCCCTTTCCTAACTTGTCTGTGCGTCAGCTGTCTTGCGGGGTCAGTGAAGCAGATGAGTTACGTCCTCTCCCGGCTTCTCTGATCACGAATGTCACTTTTCGGCGGTGACTACAGGAAATGAAGTGATGCCGCACAGAGAAGCCGGCAGAGGACGTAACTCATCTGCTTCACTGACCTCGTAAGACCCTCCGCCTGACCTGACCTGCCGAAGCGCAAACAGGTAAGGAAAATAAACAAAACTATAAAAAGCAGGGAAAGGGGGAATGATGAGGGAGGGGGGAGGGAGGGAAAATGAAAAGTAAAACTCACTCTTCCGCACGATCCACAGGAACTGGTGGATTGTGCGGGAGACGCTGATTAAAAGGTAGCGCAGATCCGGGCAAGGTAGGGCTCATTTTAATCACTATCCACCACACCAGTACGTGTGGATAGTGCGGGAGAAAACAAGTGACAGTGCGGGGAGGAGACGCCGCTGGTCACTGATTTAAAGTGGCCGCGGCCGTGCTGTTAATACTTAACAAGCAGACGCTGCTGCGGCCGCTTTAAATCAGTGACCAGAAGACTTATCGGCATATAACACGCAGGCAGACTTTTTGCCTTAAATTTAAGTTTTAAAAGTGCGTGTTATAAACCTGATAAGTGCAATTATTAGCAAGACTGTCTTGTAACGCTGAGCGCCCCGGTTCCTACTCCTGGACCGGAGCACTCACTGCGTTTGCCCCCGCAGAGTGCCTCGGTCAGATGCACTGACCGGGGACACTCCGGTTCTGTCTCCAGCGGGGATGGGGTCCGCGTTGCGGGATGTCCCCGTGCGCGTCCCGCATCCCATCTTCACTTACCTGCGCCTGCTCCGGCTGTCTCCACTTCTCCTCTGACATGTGGTCCCCGGCGCGCGCGTCCCTGCACTATAGGCGCGCGCAGGCTGTGTAAAATTTAAAGGGCCAGTGCACCATTGATTGGTGCCTGGCCCAATCCAATTATTTAGCAGTTCCTATAAATGTACTCTGCCCCTTCCTGCCCTTGCCGGATCTTTGTTGATCTTTGTTGCCCTAGTGCCCTAAAGAAAGCGTTTATTGTGTAATCCCTGCCAGTTGCCGTACCCCTTGCTAACGACTACCGCCTGAGAACCTTTGCTGCCTGCCCTGACCTTTTGCTACATCTGACTACGCCTCTGCCTGACCCTTCTGTATCACGCCAGACTCAGCTTCCAGAGAGGTTGAGTCGCTACCGGAGGATACGGCCTGCGAGTTACCGCCGCAGCAAGTCCATCCCGCTTTGCGGCGGACTCTGGTGAAAACCAGTAACGCCTTAGAACCAATCCTCCTCTGTGCCATCGCCTCTCTGGCACAGAGGATCCAAATCCTGTACCTGCTTCCTGCTACCAGTCCGGATCCTTACATGTCTTATGAATATAGGGGTATATACACAAAGCTGGCGTGTAAGGATCTGCAGTCCACCTACACTAGGAGTCCATTGGTAAACACGGCCTTACCACAATCAGCCGGGCACAAAACTTACGAATCTCCTACTGGCTAGGAGTATCTTGACCTAATGGTCAGGCACAAGCTTAATGGTTACATTGCTGAACTTGGAACTGGAACAATCTTAGCATAGTCCTGCTAGGCACATATTTCTTGAACTTTTCTGTTGCTGAAAAATAAAAGTGGTTAGCAAGAAGAAACATAACAGTCATCACATGACAGTCCTTCAAAAGACATTTCTCCAAACTTTTCCTGTGCCTCTTCTAGACCCCCTAGCTCTTCCCACATCGGGGTCTGGCTGGGAGTTAATATAACTCTCCCACACCACATTGGTGAGAGTTGAGTGGGTCACAGTGGGATTCAAACTGACCAGGGGTTTGCTTGTCATCCTGGTTACTGGGATCAAGGTTGGTGCCCAAGGTTTTAGCCCCATCTCCATGTCATGAGCGGGCCACATCACTTTCGTTGGTACCCTTGCAGCAGACAAACTCTCATTGCTCCGAGAGGGCCTAGGTACAGTCGTTGGTGCCCGAAGATTAGGCCTACTTTCCTGGTCATGAGCAGGCCTTGGCACTTTGCCGCATTCTGAAGAAAATGACTGATGTTGTAGAGGCTCCTCCTCCTTGAGTACGTTGGTGGAGGCATCAGGAACAGGCCATTTCGACCTCAGGTTGAAGGGATCGGACTCCCAATCAGTTGAGGGAAAATATTTAAATGGAAGCTGTGTTGGGGCTGTTGGTCTGGTGACCGCAGCAGCCCATTCTCCTCGCAGACCCTGGACAGGGGTGTATTCCACAATTTTACCCACCTCTAGGGAGTAGAACTTTTTGTGA
Source organism: Hyla sarda (assembly GCF_029499605.1). Classification (NCBI taxonomy): domain Eukaryota; kingdom Metazoa; phylum Chordata; class Amphibia; order Anura; family Hylidae; genus Hyla; species Hyla sarda. Next base: position 141,011,608 of record NC_079195.1, on the reverse strand, counting down.
AGATATGGCCTCTGTACTGCTCGCCAGTTTAAGAGGATGGTTTGCCCTGTGTGGCAATCTAGGAGTGTCCCATACCCTCTGACCTAGTCGAACTTGGCCACAATTGCTCTTCGTCGTTCTAAAGGCTCCACCCCTTCTCGGGGATGATCCCACTTGCGGATGAACAGTGCTTCCATCTCTTAAGTGTTCTCCTGATAATGAATTCTCTCCTCAGGAGGCAAATGCACATGCTTAGGGGTGTACAGTTCTCTGTGTCAGGCCTTGTCCATCAACTCAGCCAGCTCGGCTTCCTGACGGGCCCTTTCTCTTTGTGCAGTTGGGATTGGTGGGAGGGGCTTCCCAGGTGTAGGCTGCAAAACGGTGTGCATATGTGGTGTCCCGCTACCGTATTTCATACGTTACCTTTGTAGAGGTCCCCATAGTCAGAGTTCCTAGGAACGTCGGGGTCCCTCTCCTATAGTTATCCCCTTGTCACCCCTCAGTTAGTCTATGACTGTATAGAAGTTCTTATAAATATAAGTATAAATGTGTTCATATTTAATTGCCTACCTGTTTAGTGTAGCAGAACCTGCGGGTCACATGATTAGGTTAGAAGTCTATGGTTTTGCTACAGAACTTTTGGAGGTTCCCATGACATGTTCACCCACAATGCAATGTAACGGTGAGTGACAGTTGTTATGGACCAATCCAAAACGGCCAGCCCCTGCCCATATAAGGGTGCTGCGTCATTTTGATCGCTCTCTTGGGTTGCTGATTCTGGAAGAGGTAGGACCTCCGCAGCTTACAAGACGATTTACTAGGCCAAAGCCTTGCGGCCTTGGCCTCTAACATAGCGGATATACTAAGCAATTCCCTGCTACTCACCGCAAGATCACTGGACCTAAACGCACCCTTAAATCCAGCGCATCTATGCTACAAAATCCCTAAGAAGCTAAATTGAGCTTATCTGATCCCAACCAACTGTCAATCGCTGCTCAGCTATATCTATAGAGACTCTGTTATTTGGACTGTTACTATTGCTGCATGTACAGAAATTCTTCAGTAAAAGTTCATGCAAGTTTTCAGTTAACAGTGGTTGTGGACAATCCTTTATTTCTGCATCACCTATTGCTCTTGGGAAGGGTGGCAATAGGCCAATCGAGATTACAGAATTTAACCCTCACCCTGGCGTCATGAGTGACAAGGGTTAACAGCGCTCTTTACTATTCTGAACAGCAACACCCTAACTACCCTACACCCCACAAGGCTTTACCCCCTAACGCTAAAAACACATATATTCAATAAATCCCGGCTCGTCCCCAAAAATCCACTGGGAAAATCTGGTGAGCGCGGTTGTGCACTCGGCAAGCTGGACAGGGGTATTTCAGGCTCAGGGCTGGAGGAGGAAGAGAAGGCCGCCTCTGGCGGGGTACTCACTGATGACTCCTCCGACGGGATCTCGGCCCATGAGCCCCAAGTCCTGTGGTGAGGGGACAATCTCACTGGCGATGCTACTCCAGGTGTCCCAGCGCAGTCTCCTGGAGGTGTATCCGGCCAGTCATCATCATCGTCGGGCAGTGGGGGAAGATTGCAGGCCCCCTCTTCATCCAACGACAACCACTGCAGACGGTCGGCAAGTTCGTGGAACAGTTGGGCTGCGATTGCCACAACTTTCCATTGTGCCGGCGCCATCTTGGTGCTCTCACCACGTGGAACGTTGCTCTGCTCCATGTCTGTACTCTCCGGCTCTCTGTGCAGACTGAAGAGGTCGCTGTGCAGGGTGTACTTTATAACGGGCTTCCCCAAAATGGCTGCCGTCAGGAAGAACGTCATCGGTGCAGCCCCGACTTCCGGTCCTCCCAGAAACAACTCCTCTTTCTCAAAGTTCCCATTAGGCTGCGATACAGCAACTTGGCAGCCACGCCCAAGGGCGGGACGTGGCGCAGCGTGGGACTTTTTTTGCCCGCATCTCCGGCAGCAGGTTAACTCTTCCTGTGCTGACCGGACCAGAGGATCGTAGCATGTATTCATTTTGCAGTTTACACATACTTGCAGCAAATAAATCTTCGCCTCCCCCCTTACTTTTCGCGTGGCCCCCTTGTAATGCACACCACACGCACCGCTCTTGTACACTGTAATGCCGTTTGCAGCACATGAATAAAGTCTGTTATATTGAAGGGGAGTACACTTTCACTAGTGGCAACAGCAGCAGGCACACACCTGAATCCTGTTCGTGAGACGCCAAAAAGGCTTTGTGGTACGCCTTGGGGGTATGTAGGGTAGTGGGGGTGTTGCTGTTCTGGATAATAAAGGGCGCTGTTAACCCTTGTCAATGTAATGGTGCTGGGCCTATCGCCACCCTTCCCAAGAGGGATAAGTGAGTGCGTAATAAATGGATTGTCCACAACCACTGTTTAACTGAAAACTTGCAAGAACATTTACTGAAGATTTTCTGTAGCAGGCAATATCAATAACAGTCCAGATATCAAAGTCATTTTGTAGTTGAGCAGTGATTTACAGTTGGTTGGGATCAGATAAGCTCAGTTTAGCTTTTAGAAGATTCTGTAACATAGATCCGCTGGATTTAGGGGTGCGTTTAGGTCCAGTGATCTTGCGGAGAGTAGCGGGGAATTGTAGATCTATAACCACTTTGGTATAGGCCGAGGCCGCAAGGTTTTCGCCTAGTAAACGTACTTGAAAGTTGTGGAGCTCCCACCTCGTCAAGTGTCAGCAACCCAAGAGAGCGAGTAATGGCCACAGCTCCCTTATATGGGCAGGGGCTGGCCGTTTTGGATTGGTCCAGAACAACTGTCACTCACCGTTACACGGCATTGTGGGTGAACACATGACATAAGAACCACCAAAGGGCCTTCAACATACCATAGAGTTCTGAGCAGCGGATCACATGACCTAAGGTCCTTCGACGCCAAACAAGTGAGTAATGCAATATACATATTTACAGTGATAACATTTATAAACATTAACTTACTAAGGGCTGACTAGGGGCTAACTAGGGAAGCGGTCCCCCACAGTCCTAGGGACTCTGACTTTGGGGACACCCCCCCCCCCCCCACCAAGGCACAGTATGAAAAACGGTGCCGGGAGACCACATATGCACTTGCAGTGTAATGCCGATCAGATCTAGTATATGATGGAAACCTACACTTAAAAGAGTCACCCCACTTGGGTGTAGGCTACAAAATATTCTCATGGAAGATCCAGCTTTACTCTGCTATTATTAATATGAGCCCTGGTCAGATGGGTGGAGGTCACAACCAAGATGGCTGCAGCCGCTCCTTTACGAGTACAATACGATAAAACGTCATTGACTATAGTAAAATCACAGTGAAAATTGGCAAAACAATAAGATGTGGGCCCAGGGATTACTGAGGATCTGACCATGTTTATTCTCCAGACTAATTTGGGTTATATTGTTCTGCTTGTTTATGTCACTCATTGTAGATCACTATTTACTAATGTTACACTTTATTAGTTGCTTACAATTTGCACTTTATGTTCTTACACCACTAATAGAAGGAAGGAAAATATTGTCTTATACTTAAAAGGGTACTCTGCCCCTAGATATCTTATACCCTATCTAAAGGATAGGGGATAAGATGTCTGATTGCGGGGTCCTGCCACTGGGGACCCTCACGATCTTGGCTGCGGCACCCTAGACATCCGGTGCACGGAGCGAACTTCGCTCCGTGCTGGAAGACTGGTGATGCAGGGCGGAGGATTGTAATGTCACGGTCATGACCCGCTTGTGACGTCACAGCCACGCCCCCTCAATGCAAGTGTATAGGAGGGGTGTGACAGCAGTCACGCACCCTCCCATAGACTTGCATTGAGGTGGTGTAACCGTGACATCACGAGCCTCCTGCCTCCCACACGTAAAATATATTTTAAAAACATATGTGTGTGTGAAACATTGACCATAGATTTGTTGGGCAGAGGCTGGGAAACTGGAAAATCCAGCTTGCACAATTAGAAAGTCGTTGGATCCATCGATTACAAACCCTACATCCCCATGGGTTAAATGACCACATCAGTTTGTCCCGTTTATCTAGATTCCACCTTTTCCAATCTGTGGGTTTATGATCACTTAGTCTAGTGTCTTCCAGCAGGCCCCTGTGGTCATGTCGTGGACCACAAGGACCTTATTTTTAGCAGTTTTTATGGGTTTTAACTGTTTACATGTTCACATCCCCCCATCTTAGTGCTCGGGATATGCTCATTCAATCTAGGTTTGTCCTTTGTTTTTATTATACTCTTCTTCGATTACATAGGATGGGGGTCTTGGGGTCGGATATCTACTTTAGGTGTGGGAGAGAGAGGAGCACCTTCTTACATGCAGTTTGGACTTGCTCCTGTGTTGTGTAGTGGTGCTCGCAAATATTCGCAATGCTAAATTTATTCGCTCTATAGCACTATATATTCGCAATTACGAATATTCGCTTTTTTTCACAATACATATCACAGAGATCATCCCTCTCTGCTTCCAGCTTGAGTGGTGTAAAGAAGACTCTAATACTACTGTGGGAGACTGGCACGCGAATATTCGCATATTGATCCCTCCTTTCTTTTAGCTTGTGGGCCAATGAGAATGATGCAAATACAGTTGTTGGAGTTTAGCAACATACCCAGCAACCAATAGGAAAGTATCCCACCCCTTCACTATGGGTGGGTTCACACCACATTTCTACCCATATGGGAGCGCACCCGTATGGTAATTCTATTCAATGAGCCAACCGGAGTGAAACGTTCGCTCCGGTCGGCTCATTTTTGCCCCGTATGCGCTTTTCCAACTGGACCTAAAACCGTGGTCGACTATGCAGTGGTCTCCAAACTGTAGCCCTCCAGATGTTGCAAAACTACAATTCCCAGCATGCCCAGGCAGTCATTGCATGCTGAAAGTTGTAGTTTTGCAACATCTGGAGAACTAAGTTTGGAGACCACTACTTAGCGGTCTCCAAACTGTTCTTCCCCAGTTGTTGCAAAACTACAACTCCTAGCATGCCTTTCGGCGGTCAGTGCATGCTGGGAGTTGCAGTTTTGCAACAGCAGAAGGCACACTGGTTGGGAAACACAGAACTAGAGTCTGTTTCCTAACTTAGTGATTCCAACCCGTGGTGGTTCCGAAAATCTGTCAGACACCTGTGGGGTGTAAATGCTCACTGCACCCCTTATCACATTATGTGGTGGGTGTAGATTCCAAAATGGGGTCACATGTGGGGGGGGGGGTCCACTGTTCGGGCACTATGGGGGCTTTGTAAACACGCGTGGCCTTCAATTCCAGACACATTCTCTCTCCAAAATCTCAATGGCACTCCTTCTCTTCTGAACATTGTAGTTCGCCCGCAGAGCATTTTACATCCACATATGGGGTATTTATATACTCAGAAGAAATGGGGTTACAAATTACACCAGCATTTTAGTGAAAAAAAAATTGTTCTCAGTTTCCCATCCAACTTTGACAAAAATTCTTCAAACACCTGTGGGGTGTTAAGGAGCACTATACCCCGTGTTACATTCCGTGAGGGGTGTAGTTTCCAAAATGGGGTCACATGTGGGTATTTATTTTTTTGCATTTATGTCAGAACCTCTGTAAAATTAGCCACCCCTGTGCAAATCACCAATTTAGGCCTCAAATGCACACAGTGAGCTCTCACTCCTGAGCCTTGTTGTGCAGAGCATTATACGTCCACATATGGGGTATTTCCGGATTCAGGAGAAATTGCGTTACAAATTTTGGGGGTCTTTTTTCCTTTTACCACTTGTGAAAATAAAAAGTATGGGGCTACACCAGCATGTTAGTGTAAAAATTTTTATTTTTTTACACTAACAGGCTAGTGTAGACCCCAACTTTTCCTTTTCATAAGGGGTAAAAGGAGAAAAAGCCCCCGAAAATTTGTAATGCAATTTCTCCCGAGTACAGAAATACCCCATATGTGGCCCTAAACTGTTTCCTTGAAATATGACAGAGCTCTGAAGTGAGAGAGCACCATGCGCATTTGAGGACTAAATTAGGGATTGCATAGGGGCGGATATAGGGGTATTCTATGCCTGTGATTCAAAAACAGGGTGCCTCCAGCTGTTGCTTAACTCCCAGCATGCCTGGACAGTCAGTGGCTGACTGGAAATGCTGGGAGTTGATGTTTTGCAAACAGCTGAAGGCTCTGTTTTGGAAACACTGCCGTATGAGATATTTTTCATTTCTATTGGGGGGGGGGCAGTGTAAGGGGTGTATATGTAGTGTGTTACACTTTATTATGTGTAGTGTAGTGTCTTTAGGGTATATTTGCACAGGAGAGTTTACGGTGAGTTTCCCGCTAGAAGTTTGTGCTGTGGTGGGAAATTTGCCGCACCTCAAACTTGAAACAGGAAACTCACTGGGGCAAACCTCCAGCTGTTGCAAAACAACTCCCAGCATACATGGGAGTTGTAGTTTTGCAACAGCTGGAGGCACACTAGAGGCACACTGGTTGGAAAACCTTCAGTTAGGTTCTGTTACCTAACTCGGTATTTTCCAAACAGTGTGCCTCCAGCTGTTTTAAAATTACAACTCCCAGCATGTACTGGGAGATGTAGTTATGCAACAGCTGGAGGTGCGCAACTACAACTCCCAGCATGCCGAGACAGCTGTTTGCTGTTTGGGCATGCTGGGATTTGCAGTTCTGCAACAGCTGGAGGGCTACAGTTTAGAGACCACTGCACAGTGGTCTGCAAACTGTGGCCTTCCAGATGTTGCAAAACTACAACTCCCAGCATGCCCAGACAGCTGTTTGCTGTCTGGGCATGCTGGGAGTTGTAGTTTTGCAAGTTTTTCTCATGCGCGAATATATGTTTAGACTATAAAGAAAATATATTCTTGCATATATGAATAATAATATGTGTTCACATATGTGAATAATATTTTCACGTGAATTTTCTTATACGTGAAATAAAAGTTGTGAATATAACGAATATGCAAATTTAACGAATATATAACGAATATTCGTGCATATATTCAAGAAATATCGCTAATTCGAATATGGCCTATGCCGCTCATCACTATTTGTTTTTACTACATATGTTATAGAACTTTTTGAGGAAGGCCATAATAGGCAGAAACATCAATACAGCCATTTGATTGGTCTAAAAAATTCTTTATTAAAAGAATTCAGCATCGTAGCCAGGGGTCGTCACCGGGAGATCAGTCAGAATGAAGCCACATCATGGTCGGGTGGGAATCATGGTCCATAAAACTTAGCCGAGGTCATGTCCAGGGGATCATTCAGGAGGTGGATGTTCCTCAGGTCTCTGGTGGATCCAGGCAGATGCTGTAAAAAACACAATGTTATTATTATACTAGATATAGAGAGAGGGAGTGAACTGTATTTATTTCATGTGAAATATTACATACCTATAGCAGCAAAGCAGGGCCAGGAACAGCATCAAGAACGGAGTGCCGATAATAACGCTTCGTGGTATATACTGGAAGCGATCACTTAGGTCTTGAATCTGTGAAGATATTGACCTCCGGATTCCTAAAAAACACAAAATCATGTTATTAAAACAGGTATTTATCTTATTTCCTACTATACACATAGAGGAGGATACTTACTCACGAGTCCCTGGTCCTTGGCACTGTCTGTGGGCACATCATATCCAGAATGAGGGATGATGGTATTTTCCTCAACTGGAGGCAGAGGACGGCTGCTGACAGCACACATCCAACACACAAAGAAAAATACTTGGAAAATCATTTCCTAAATGCACAAAACACACGATAAATAATTGAGCAATGCTCTCTCTCCTATCACTTCTCTCACAAAGAGATCTACAGCTCCTGACCACTGATTCCTTGTATGGAACTCGGTGATGTCATAATAGACACTGTCACCTGCCTGAGACATCACCAAGTGGCAGTGTAACATATTCCCCTTTTTCCATACAAGGTTATACATATATTAAGTTGTTATTTAGGTAATTATCATTTATTAATTCACTTTTAATACATTTTTTGGAAGAAAAAAAGATAGCAATTTTGCATTTTCTTCTTTTCGGTCTTAAAATTTAGGAAATTTTGAAGTCTCAACTGGCGATTTAAATAACATGACTTTATTCTCTGGGTCGGTATGATTAGGTTGGCACCAAATTTATTTATTTTTTTATTTATGTATTTTAACAATAAAAGTATTACATTTGTTTGCATTTTTAACTCCATGGAACTTTTTTCTGTCGGATGGTTTATATTTTTTTGTGTAAACATATAGGGGGAGATTTATCACAACCTGTCCAGAGGAAAAGTTGCTGAGTTGCCCATAGCAACCAATCAGATCGCTACTTTCATTTTTTAAAAAGGCCTCTGAAGAATGAAAGAAGAAATCTGATTGGTTACTATGGGCAACTCAGCAACTTTTCCTCTAGACAGGTTTTGATAAATCTCTCCCATAGAGAATGCGATAGCACTTTGTAAACGCTAAGACATATGTGAATATTGGATATATGAATAATTTTGAACTGTGTTACTGCTCTATATACTATAGTAATAGACTTTAAATCCACAGCAGATATTCTGATCCAATTATTCACATCCCCGATCTTCAAATATGTGTGGTACGCCTCGGGGGTATGTAGGGTAGTTGGGGTGTTGCTGTTCTGGATAATGAAGGGCGCTGTTAACCCTTGTCACTCATGATGCCAGGGTGAGGGTTAAATACTGTAATGGTGCTGGGCCTATCGCCACCCTTCCCAAGAGCGATAGGTGAGTGCGTAATAAATGGATTGTCCACAACCACTGTTTAACTGAAAACTTGCAAGAACTTTTACTGAAGATTTTCTGCAGCAGGCAATATCAATAACAGTCCAGATAACAAAGTCTATTTGTAGTTGAGCAGCGATTGACAGTTGGTTGGGATCAGATAAGCTCAGTTTAGCTTTTTGAAGATTCTGTAACATAGATCCGCTGGATTTAGGGGTGTGTTTAGGTCCAGTGATCTTGCAGAGAGTAGCGGGGAATTGTAGATCTATAACCGCTTTGGTAGAGGCCGAGGCCGCAAGGTTTTGGCTTAGTAAACGTACTTGAAAGTTTTGGAGGTCCTACCTCGTTATGTGTCAGCAACCCAAGAGAGCAAATAATGGCCGCAGCTCCCTTGTATTGTGCTGGCCATTATGGATTGTCCATAACAACTGTCACTCACCGTTACACGGCATTTTGGGTGAACATGTGACATAAGTACCACCAAAGGTCCTTCAACATACCATAGAGTTCTGAGCAGTGAATCACATGACCTAAGGTCCTGCGACGCCAGACAAGTGAGTAATGCAAAATACATATTTACAGTGATAACATTTATAAATATTAACTTACTAAGGGGTGACTAGGGACTAACTAGGGAAGCGGACCCCCACAGTTCTAGGACCTCTGACTTTGGGGACCCCCCAACAAGGCACAGTATGAAATACGGTGCCGGGACACCACAAACCCCCTTACTTAAAACAAGTCGACCCCGACGCCTGTCCCCTAAGGCAGAGGGACTAGGACAAGGACAGAATTGTTAAACATTCTATACATCCTGACAACATTTTCTTTTAGTCTGACTAGAATCCTTACTAGACAATTGAAACTCTCTATGCATTTTTAGACTAGTGTTCTCACTAGACAATTATGAAGCTATCTTACATGTATTCTCAAGCTCCCTAGACATTCATGAAGCTTACTAGGCATTTATGAAACTCACTAGACATTTATAAAGCTCTCTATACATTTATAAAGCTCACTAGACATTTATACACAGCTCTCTATACATTTAGTCTCAAGCTGTCTAAATTTTTATACAGCTCTCTATTACATTTAGTCTCAAGCTGTCTGGACATTTTAGTTTTTTCTTTTTAAATCTCAACACATTTTTTTCTTTTTGCCACAATGAGTCACCTGTGAGTACACAGAAGGGTATATTGGCTTGCCTGAGGCTCTCTACCAATAAGTTTAGCTACTAGGGTCTATCGGCTACACGCTACTTACCCCTAGAACACAACAGAATAACCTTACCAAGGTTACCTTTAGCAATACGTGTTTAATTTTTAAGCTTACAAGAGCCCCTACTGGCCAGGTAGAGCATCTCACAGACGTAATAAAGAAAAAAGATACATTTTGTGTACCTAACAGTGGCAGGAATTGAATATCAATAGGCTACAATTCCTAAAGTGTTTCTTGAGTGTGAGATATGTTTTTGTTTTGATGTACTGTAAAGACTTGAGGCAGTACATTGAAGTGAGTTATCTGATGTACTATGTGTGCAAGTACTGCTTAAAAGTTAGTCTTGGTATCTTAATGGTAGTTTATTTTGTGACAGGTGCTAGCGATTGGCGACTGTAATGCTACTCTCGGAGGAGCTGGGAGAGTCACCCATTTAGCAACTGCTAAAACACCTTTGAAATGTTTCTAGTGTATGTACTGGTGTACAAGAATTACTTACAATTTTTCTTTTGTGTACACGTGCATCTAGCGGACATTTTTCCGTGTACAACACTTACTTACTTTATGTGTACACAGACACAAAGCTATTTTTCTGTGTACAAGAACCATATACATTTTTATACACAGACCTACATATTTATTAACACTCCAACAAGGTTCAGGCGCATACACCTGATAAGTGCAATTATTAGCAAGAATGTCTTGTAACGCTGAGCGCCCCGGTCCCTGCTCCTGGACCGGAGCACTCACTGCATTTGCCCCCGCAGAGTGCCTCGGTCGGACGCACTCTGCTGGTTCTGTGTCCAGTGAGGACGCGGTCCGTGCTGCGAGATGTCCCCGCGCGCGTCCCATCTTCACTTACCTATGCCCACTCCGGCTGTCTCCACTTCTCCCCTGACATGTGGTCCCCGGCGCACACGTCCCTGCACTATAGGGCGCGCGCGCTGGCTGTGTAAAATTTAAAGGGCCAGTGCACCATTGATTGGTGCCTGGCCCAATCCAATTATTTAGCAGTTCCTAAAAATGTACTCTGCCCCTTCCTGCCCTTGCCGGGTCTTTGTTGCCCTAGTGCCCTAGAGAAAGCGTTTATTGTGTAATCCCTGCCAGTTGCCGTACCCGTTGCTAACGTCTACCGCCAGAGAACCTTTGCTGCCTGCCCTGACCTTTTGCTACGTCTGACTACGCCTCTGCCTGACCCTTCTGTATCACGCCAGACTCAGCTGCCAGAGAGGTTGAGTCGCTACCGGAGGATACGACCTGGGAGTTACCGCCGCAGCAAGTCCATCCCGCTTTTTCGACGGGCTCTGGCGAAAACCAGTAACGCCTTAGAACCCATCCTTCGGTACGGCCCACGCCATCACCTCACTGGCACAGAGGATCCACCTCCTGTACCTGCTTCCTGCTTCCAGTCCGGATCCTTACAGTAAGATCCGGCCATGGATCCCGCTGAGGTGCCTCTGCCTAGTGTCGCTGACCTTACTACAATTGTGGCCCAGCAGTCGCAGGAGATCGCCCAGCAAGGTTAACAGCTGGTGCAGTTGACCGCCATGCAGCAACTTCTACCAGCTCTGCAGCAACAGCCACCTGCTTCACCACCACAGCCAGCAGCCGCCTCCTGTTCCAGAGTCAGTCTGTCCATGCCGGCCAAATACGACGGTAATGCCAAGTTGTGCCACGGATTCCTATCTCAATACTCTCTTCATCTTGAGATGTTGGCTGACCAGTTCCCCTCTGAGTGAGCCAAGGTGGCGTTTGTTATTAGCCTGCTTTCTGGGAAGGCACTGGCCTGGGCTACACCGCTTTGGGACCGCAACGATCCAGCCACTGCAAGTGTCCTGAGTTTCTTCCAGGAATTCCGGAGTGCCTTTGGAGAGCCAGCCCGGGCTTCCTCTGCTGAGACTGCTTTACTGAACTTGTCCCAGGGGAGTTCATCTGTGGGCGATTACGCCATCCGTTTCCGTACCCTTGCTTCGGAACTCTCCTGGAATAATGAGGCGCTCTGTGCTGCGTACAAGAAAGGCTTGTCCAGCGCTATAAAGAATGTTCTGGCCGCACGTGAAGTACCTTCCAATCTGAGTGACCTCATCCACTTGGCCACCAGGATTGATCTGCGTTTTGCTGAGAGACGTGAGGAACTTCTTCAGGAAAAAGGAAGTGCTCGTCCCAGGCGCTTGCCTCGTTTGGCTCCTATCTTCCTGCATCCACCGCAACCCTCTACTGGGCCTCCCGCCGAGGAAGCCATGCAGGTGGATCGTTCTCGCCTGACCACTCAAGAAAGGAACCACTGCAGAAACGAGAATCTCTGTTTGTACTGTGCTACTACAGAGCACTTCCTAAAGGACTGTCCTCTCTGTCCAGGGCCGGATTAAGAGCATTATGGGCCTGGTGCTGAAGATTGTGATGTGCCTTTTTATTGAATTATATAAAATGAAAACAAAGCAATTTTGTTACGTTTTATGCACATTAAATTACCAGGATAGCTGAATATATGATAGTGTATGGAAACTTTGTGTTTTTTAGCTAAAAAAAAAAAAAAAAAGAAACAACTCACTTTTATGTGGAACCAGAGTGTCAAAGAGGTGTGGTAGAGAGTCTGCTATGCCCTCCAAACCGTAACACCTATCCGATGTGACGTCACATCCGCTGCTTCTTTGGTTAACACGTAGGGCTTGCTTGCCAGCGATGTGTTGAAATCCTGTGCATGCGCCATGAATAGGGATTGTGGTTCACAAGTGGTAGGTCTGAGTTCAAACCTGTCAGACTGCTCATCCATCACAATCCTCATTCATGTCTATTATAGCTGAGCTATGATAAACAGATATGCCATTCAGGAGCATGATAAAGCAAGGTGAGAAATTGTCATTAGCTTTTCTGGGCTCCTGAATGGCATATCTGCTTATCATAGCATAGACAGCTTTGACTATATATTATAGGCAAATCTGTCTATAATAGCTGACCTATTATAAGCAGATATGCCATTCAGGAGCTCAGAAAAGCTAGGTGACAATGTCTCACCTAGCTTTTTCAAGCTCCTGAATACCATATCTGCTTATAATAGCTCAGGTACTATAAGCAGACATGTCATTCAGGAGAATGGAAAAGCTAGGTGAGACATTGTCACATAGCTTTTCTGTGCACCTGAATGGCAAGTCAGTTCGTGCCTGGTGGACTAGTGGTACCTTTGGGGGAAACTCCGGAGGCAGAGGGTAATGTGCGCCGGGGGCAAGACCTCAGGCAGGTGTCAGCTACAGCACACACAGTAGTTTGTTAAACTTGGCGGGCGCTGGCAGAATGGGGGAGGGGGAGAGGAGTCTCCTACGCAGGGCTGCCATCAGAGATTTCAGAGCCCCCTACACAGCTTCAGGCCTGGGCCCCTCATCACTCCCCCCCCCCTGATACCCTACTCTCAGTGCCCCTAATAATGCTCCTCCTTAGTGCCCTAGGGAGTAGGTTAGTGTGTTGGGGAAAGGGTAGGGGGATGGGTGGTGGTGGGTAGGTAATTTCCCTTTCCCTATTAGTGTTAATACCCCATTAGGTAGGTGGCAGTTACTGCCCCATTAGGTAGGTAGTAGGTAACTGCCCCATTAGGAAGTTAGTAGTTTATGCCCCTGGTAGGTGGCAGGTAATGCCCCCAGTAGGTAGTGCCACCTGTAGATAGATAGATAGATAGATAGATAGGTAATGCCCCCATTAGATAGTGCCCCTAGTAGGTAGGTAGCAGGTAGTGCCCCCCCCCCCAGCTGAGTGGTGCCCCCAGTAGATGGTGGCCCTAGTAGGTA